>NC_069499.1:1411327604-1411407604 GCF_027579735.1 Bombina bombina | reverse complement strand
GCAGAACAGCACAAGGCAAATAGGCAGACAGGATACAGCAACAGAAAAGCAGACCAGCAATTCAGGGGTTAACCAGTTAGCATAGTGAGACAGGCAAGGATTCGGCAACAAAGTATCAGTCCAGCAGATTAGGGGTTAACCAGGTAGCGTAGTAAGACAGGCAGGGTTTCGGCAACAAGGTATCAGTCCAGCAGATTAGGGGTTAACCAGTTAGCATAGTGAGACAGGCAGGGTTCAGTAACAAGTATCAGTCCAGCAGGTTAGGGGTTAACCAGTTAGCGTAGTGAGACAGGCAGGGTTCAGTAACAAGTATCAGTCCAGCAGATAAGGTGTTAACCAGTTAGCGTAGTGAGACAGGCAGGGTTCAGTAACAAGTATAATCCAGCAAATCATCTGTCACTCCCAGGGGTACACGAAGTAGCACCTATACTTGGGCAGTGACAGGTTGTTTGCTGCCTGTTTAAATACCCTTGGCAAGGCGCCAAGAGACTGGCCGGCATCAGGAGCGTGTGGTGATGACGTCATCACCGCACGCATACTGAGCCGACACAGCCCTAAGCAAAGAGCATGGAGAGGACGCTGCGCCTCTAGCAGCGGTGTGACAACAAGTGAAAGCAGACTCACTACTGCAAGAGTTCTACTTCAATGATTAAAGGGACAGTAAACTCCAAACATGTTATTGTTTAAAAGATAGATAATCCCTTTATTACCCATTCCCCAGTTTTGCACTGCCAACATGGTTATTTTGTTATCCTTTTAACCTCTGTGATTACCATGTTTCTAAGGGGCCGATTTTATTAAACGTCTGTCCGACATGATCCGCTCAGCGGGCCGTGTTCCTGTTCCACGTCGTAGATTCCAGTAAGATCGTTCCATTTTACTTCATCATAATGTACTGTAACTTATTTGTTTCCCGTAAGGAACTATCTTGCAGGACTTAAAGGGACACTGAATTTTAAGCAACTTTCTAATTTACTCCTATTATCAATTTTTCTTTGTTCTCTTGCTATCTTATTTGAAAAAGAAGGCATCTAAGCTTTTTTCTTGTTTCAGAACGCTGGACAGTAGTTTTCGATTGGTGGATGAATGTATCTACCAATCAGCAAGGACAACCTAGGTTGTTAACCAAAAATGGGCCGGCATCTAAACTTACATTCTTGTATTTCAAATAAAGATACCAAGAGAATAAAGAAAATTTGATAATAGGAGTAAATTAGAAAGTTGCTTAAAATGTCATGCTCTATCTGAATCACGAAAGAAAAAATTTGGGTTCAGTGTCCCTTTAAGTAAATATAGGGCCTCAGTGAGGCTCCTTTGGTATCTTGGAATTTGGAATCAAGGGTTAGTATCTCCCGAGGGGGATTATTGAACAGGGGGGGTTTTAATTATGTTTGATATGTGATTCAATCTGCTTATGTGTAGTGTTAACTGGGCTCTTGGCTTAGAACATAAAGGCCTTTGGAAGTGACGCAACCTTATGTTTGGGCGCGCTTTTTTTGGACTGTACGGTTCACCTTGTGACTGGACGTGTTTACGTTCTGGTCTTCCATTTCCGCATTCCTTACTGTGTGGCTACTGAAAAAATAGAGTCTGCTAGTGTCTGGTTCCAGGAGGTGGTGAGTGCCCAAGCCATTGTGGGTGTCAGGGGCCGTTTAAGTTTTTTATTTAGTCCATTATTATTATATTCTCTATCTAGTTATGGAGGATTCTGATGCTGAGACTTTTCAAATTTCATATTCATCGACTTGTGGAGAATGCGAATTGGCCCCGTTGACACAGATAAATCAGTTATGTTCGATATGCCGTATTAGAGCGCCCTGTTCCTCGGGCTCGGGGAATCTGGGTTCTGCTGAGCCATCCGCCTCTGGGGTTTCTATGAGTAACCCGGATTTTGTTTATCCATCCTTATAGGGCGGCTTGTTCCCCCCGGAGGTTGCAACTCGTTTTCGCTTTCACATATTTTTTAAGATTATGCGTCTGCAAAGTCTAGACAATTATTTGTGTTTGTGCTCGTGCCCGATCGTTTTGAGTCTACCGGCCTTGGGTGGGCCTATACAGTTCCCTGCGGGTGTAGCTGTCCCTGAGTGTTGTGCCTTTCGTTACAGAATAATGTGTCTTCGCGTTTTACACGTTTTTGAGTTTTAGAGAATCCTATCCTTAATGGATACAGGAATCCGCAGTCTTCTACTTTGAATGGCTCACCTCATTAGACATGAGAGGATGACGTGATTTCCAAATTGTCTGCTTATTGAGATCTTTCCCAGTTTTTTTGTTGGAAGATCAGGGTTCTGTTTGGCTGGCCCTGCGGGTATGCCTGTTTTCTTCCTGGGCGTTAACCTACGGGTTGACTTACATTTTCTTTTACCCGGTTAGGATGTCTTTTAATTTCAATTATGTGTTTCCTTCGGGAACTTCTCAGATCGATTCTCTCTGGTTGCTTCTTCGGAAGTTTGTTAAGGGATAAGTTAGTCCTATGTTTGTCTGTTTTACTTCCCCTCTAAGGGAGGACTTTGGCAACTTGACAGTTATGACCCCAGCTGCGGCTGGTCCTGCTGGGATTCAGATCTTCTGTCCTGTGGCTTATTCAGACACGTGGTGCCTGTTCTGCCTGGCTGGTCCGGTGGGGCACTGAGTGCTCACATTATTATTTGTGTGTTTTCATGTTTTTATTCACAAGTTCAGCTAAGCACTCTAAAGGATCTGTATGGCAGGGAGGATTGTGTCAGTCCTTATTCAGCCTTCAATCTGGTTGACCGGGTCAGTGGAGTTCCGCTGCATCACTCTCTTTGCTCCGATTTTTTTTTCTCTCTTGGGAGGATTGGGGGCTTAGCGCCTCCTTTCTGCCGGTTTGGCCTTCTAAGGCTCTGGAATTGTCCTTGGACTTGTTCCTGCTGTGGTTTTCTTCTTGAGACCTTTCGGACTTCCTCAGGTTCCTAAGGGGACCTGTTTCCCTTTGGGAGTTGGTTCCTTTGTAGGGACATGGGCAGTGTAGTCTCTTTGAGCTCTGTTTAGGGTTTCTTCCCTGGAGCTGAGAGATGCTCCGCATCCTTCTTTCATCTTCTCCTCTGATTTTATGGGGGTGACGTGGAGACTAGCCTTTGCTCGTGTAACTTTGTCCTCGAGGTATCCCCTTGTTCTTGGTCGTCTCGTGGCTGTTTCTGCCTAGGGCTCTAGTGACCTTGTTTTGGTCTTTGCTTCCTTAGCTCCTTGGAGCGTTGGTCTCTGACAAGGGGTGGGCTTGTGTTTTGGTCAGGACTTGCAAGTTTTTCTCGTTGTCAAATTTATTTTGGACATTGTATGGTTATCTCCTGGGGGTCTGGTTTTTATATCAGACGGGGGATTTCAGTTTCCAGGTTCTTGTTTGGGGGCTCGGACCTCTTCTCTCTGGTCCTTCCGGTGGCTGAGGTTCTCACTCAGCGTTGTCTTTGTGGATCCTGTTGCAGATTGTACCAGACTGTTAGGATCTAGAGCTGGTCTGGGGTTCTCCAGTTCCTGGAAACTTGGGCTATGTCCTTTGGTTGGACTAGTTGGCCTGGTTCAGTTGGCCAGGTTTCTTCTGGGTGCCAATGCCCCTTGGGCTTGCTTTTTGCCTATTGGTCAGTTTCCCTTGGTCAGCTTGCTGAAATACTGTGATTGCTTCACTACTCTGCAAGCAAAGGGTTTGCTGTGGAACCACTGCTGCTATGGCACCTTATCAGTGTGTGAGCAAGTTAAAATCTTTAGGGAATTACTTCCAGGTCAGGGTGTTGGAGATTGTTCTCTTGGTTCAGCTTATAGCTGTGTCCTGGGGGCAGATGCTCTGTCCTTCCGGCCCTTTTGCTGGGCCCCCTTTCTCTTGGGGGGGGCTTATATCCTTTTTTATTAGGGCTTTTCCTGTCTTCAGGAGGGTGGGACAGACTGGTTAACCTTTTTCGGAGAGAGGTACACTCTCTGGGTTGTTTTGTCCATCTGGAGAGTTGCTGGCTCTGCCTTGAGCCTATGTTGGGCCTTTAGCTAGATCTCTAGGTCTACGGCCATCGTTGACGGTCTCCATATGGTGTTTCGGGTTGGCATCCGAGCACTGTGGTAATGGCTGTGCCATTTTTCTGCTAGTTTTTTGAGCTGGGGTTTTTCTGGTCCCCTGGTTTCAGACCTGCCGATGCTTTGGCTGGCCTGGCTGGAGGTAGGTCCTGAGATCCGTTGTTCTTCTTGGATGTTGGGGGCGCATTGGTCCTCCTTGAGGTTCTGGGCTCTCCTTTTATTCTTGAGACCTATGTGTAGGTCTGGCGGTTTCAGTTGCCTAAGTGTACCTTCTGTAGTGGAGGTTTAGCACTCTACATTTTGGTAGCCGGTTCTAGCAAGTTTTTTTTTTTGTGTCATCCTGAGGATGGCTTTGTGTTCTTGACTCAGGTGTTTACCTTCGTCTGGGTCTTCAACATGTACTTTTGCCTGAATACTTCAGTGTTTTTAGTTGTTCCTAGGCGCTGGTTGACTTGCTGCCTGGCAAGTGAAGGGTTGCTCTTTGAAACCTGCTGCAGCTGTTTGCTCCTTGATTGTGCGCTAGCTAGCTGTTCCAATCCTTTACAGGATGTTAGGAGAACCTTTTCTCTGTTCTGCTACCTGTTTCTAAACTTTGTGGTTTCTATTTGGATTGGGCGTTGGCTCCCCTTGTTGTCAGGACCCATTTAGGTCTTTGGAACTTGGAACTTGGTTGGATTTGTTTTTTTTTTCCTTTTATGGCGTTTGTGGTAACCTTTCAGTTTCCATTTGGTTCTTCCTTGCCTTATTCCTTTGGGAGTTTCGGCTGGGGTTCCCTTCACTAGTAAAGGGTGTGTGGTGGGGGACCGACTATTGGGTGATGGTGTCTCCTGGAGGACTGTTGGCTCAGTTGAGTCGGATGTTGCGGTCTTTCGCTAGGCTTCCGGGCTATCTGCTGGTCAGTGTCCTTGGGCCTTTTCATTTCCTGTTTTCTCGGCTTCGGACGAAGCAGGGATTTTTTTGTTGGGTAGTGGTTTCCAGGACTGGTTCCCTCAGAATACAGAGTCCACAGCTCCCCACCCGTCTTTTTTATGCGGGTTGAAAATATTCGTCTCAAAGGTGTCCCTGAATCTGTTGGGGTAAAAGATCTTCCCATCTACCTCCAGCAGCTTTTTGCTTCCATCAGAGGAGATTTTGCGCGACCTAAGGATCATCAACCCCTAGGGATGGTATTATTAAATTTCTTTGGTTTCCAGAGAAAGAAGCAATATTGAAAGCAGCTCACTCCAACCCCACTTTTTAGTTCCAGGGAAACATTGTCCAGTTTTTTCAGGATCTCTGTGTCAGGACATTGCAACACAGAGGTTCTCTGTGCCCCCTTACTTTCTTTTCACTCTACAGGTGATAAAAGATAGCAGAAGCTTCACCATAAGAGAGGTGGAGGAGATCCCGACCATATGTGATACACTGGGTCTAGAAGTTCCAGAGCTACCCTCATCTTCACAGGCCACCAGCAAAACCAGTAGAATGGAAGCAAGGAAAACAAGCCCTAAAACATGCTGGACAAAGGTCACGAAGAAGAAGCCTAGACCTTGAAGGTTTGCAATTTCTTTATTTGGACATTGGGCCCATAAGCCCATGACTTTGCACCATTAGAAGTACGGTCCTCTCTCCATTTCTACTAAGGCAGGATCGATCTACAACATCAGGGATGGACGTTTTGATTGAAAGGGACCTCATTGACTCTCCTTTGCATGCAACCCCTTCTCTGGGGAAACGGTTGGTGTTTCCAAAACTAAGTTTAGCTCATTTAAGTTAGGTATACAATAAATATATTATATATAATGCCATTTTGAATAGCTCATGATGTCCCGCACTCTAGTTGGCCTCATACTGTGGGGTTGGCCCTTCACTCTCCCCTCATTGTACCCATCTCCTTTTCCCCTCCTTTGCATCTCCCCTATTAGGTCAGATTCATGTCTACCGCCTTATTTTTGCTTTATTTTTTGTTTTCTCTTTTTCCATATCTCATCTCACTCCCCCAATTTGAAGCAGTGAGATACTCAGTTATGTTATATTGTAAATGTCTGTTATCGTTGTTCTATGATATGTTTGTTTTACTATGACATGTTACACATACCTATATGCTTAAAAGGAAAATACTTAAAAGTATGGAAGGGTACTTGTTTAGAGTTCAGATGCGACACTCCAGATCTCAGGTGGGCTCCATAGACATATTATTTTTATATCCTCATGACACCAAATTCACCGCAAATTGAAAAATGTTTAAAGATCACTGCACTATAATGAATCGTGTTAATGGCCTCCCCTAGCGTTACACTAATCTCACATAATGTCAGAGGCCTTCATTCTGACATTAAGAGGCGCACAAGCCTCACCCACTATAGACGCTTGCAGGCGAATGTCAGATACCTGCAGGAGACCCATTTCACTAGCCAAACTATCCCAAGATACTGGTCCAGGGAATTCCCGCAACACTATCATGCCATCTCAGAGGGGGGGGGGGGGGGGAAGAGAGAATTGTCTATTTTGATTCACTCCTCGTTACACTTTACACACAAGGAGACAATCTCTGACAAGGAAGGCAGGTACATTCTAGTCTATGACCAGATTCAGGGAACTGACGTTCTCTTTTGCAATGTCTATGCCCCTAACAAGGGCCAACACTTCTTTTTTTGCAAAATTGTCTATTTACTCACTGGCTGGTCCAAAATAAGAATTCTTGCTGGGGACTTTAACATTGATCTCCAAGCTCTCAAATATAAAGTTCCACAGATACAGACACTAGGTTCCATAGCCAATGAGATTGTTGACTTGTTATCGCCTCTAACACTTATAGACACAGGGAAAACACTACATGGGATCACAGCTGACACCATCTTCTACTCAGCCCCTCACAACAAGTATTCCAAAATGTATTATATATTTATTAGCCATCTTCTGCAGCCAGTTCTAGGCTCAACTGATATTATACTGTGTGTGTGGTCTGGCCACTCTTTAACAATAGTCAAATTGGGAAATATAAATGACTCACGCAGGATTCCGTCCTGGACCTTTGACCCTTCTTGCTTAAAAAATCAGGTCACACACTCTAACTTACTCAAATCCCTGGGAGAATACAGGCAAATCAACCTAGACTCAACCACCATCCCTATCTCAGTTTGGGCGGCTCACAAGACGGTAGTTAGGGGCATCCTTATTAAAGAGAAATCAATATTTAAAAGAAAAGTTAGCTCACATATTTCACAACTACAAAATGAAATAAAGGCGCTAGAATCAGAGCATAAAAGAACGCAATCTAAACAGCTACTTAAAACACTTAAGGGTAAAAGACAAACTCTAGCTTCATATTTGAATGAGAACTCAATTAAGTTAGCCCACAGACTAAAAACATAGGCCTAGATTTGGAGTTTGGCGGTAGCCGTGAAAACCAGCGTTAGAGGCTCCTAACGCTGGTTTTAGGCTACCGCCGGTATTTGGAGTCATTCAAAAAAGGGTCTAACGCTCACTTTTCAGCCGCGACTTTTCCATACCGCAGATCCCCTTACGTCAATTGCGTATCCCATCTTTTCAATGGGATCTTTCTAACTCCGGTATTTAGAGTCGTGTCTGAAGTGAGCGTTAGAAATCTAACGACAAAACTCCAGCCGCAGAAAAAAGTCAGTAGTTAAGAGCTTTCTGGGCTAACGCCGGTTCATAAAGCTCTTAACTACTGTGCTCTAAAGTACACTAACACCCATAAACTACCTATGTACCCCTAAACCGAGGTCCCCCCACATCGCCGCCACTCTATTAAATTTTTTTAACCCCTAATCTGCCGACCGCCACCTACGTTATACTTATGTACCCCTAATCTGCTGCCCCTAACACTGCCGACCCCTATATTATATTTATTAACCCCTAACCTGCCCCCCACAACGTCGCAGCCAGCTACCTACAATAATTAACCCCTAATCTGCCGACCGCAAAGATCCGCAACCTACATTATAGCTATGTACCCCTAATCTGCTGCCCCTAACACCGCCGACCCCTATATTATATTTATTAACCCCTAATCTGCCCCCCTCAATGTCGCCTCCACCTGTCTACACTTATTAACCCCTAATCTACCGAGCGGACCGCACCGCTACTATAATAAAGTTATTAACCCCTAATCCGCCTCACTAACTCTATAATAAATAGTATTAACCCCTAATCTGCCCTCCCTAACATCGCCGACACCTAACTTAAATTATTAACCCCTAATCTGCCGACTGGAGCTCACCGCTATTCTAATAAATGTATTAACCCCTAAAGCTAAGTCTAACACTAACACCCCCCTAAATTAAATATAATTTTAATCTAACAAAATTAATTAACTCTTATTAAATAAATTATTCCTATTTAAAGCTAAATACTTACCTGTAAAATAAATCCTAATATAGCTACAATATAAATTATATTTATATTATAGCTATTTTAGGATTAATATTTATTTTACAGGTAACTTTGTATTTATTTTAACCAGGTACAATAGCTATTAAATAGTTAAGAACTATTTAATAGCTAAAATAGTTAAAATAATTACAAATTTACCTGTAAAATAAATCCTAACCTAAGTTACAATTAAACCTAACACTACACTATCAATAAATTAATTAAATAAAATACCTATAATTATCTACAATTAAACCTAACACTACACTATCAATAAATAAATTAAATACAATTCCTACAAATAAATACAATGAAATAAACTAACTAAATTACAAAAAATAAAAAAGAACTAAGTTACAAAAAATAAAAAAATATTTACAAACATTAGAAATATATTACAACAATTTTAAACTAATTACACCTACTCTAAGCCCCCTAATAAAATAACAAAGCCCCCCAAAATAAAAAAATGCCCTACCCTATTCTAAATTACTAAAGTTCAAAGCTCTTTTACCTTACCAGCCCTGAACAGGGCCCTTTGCGGGGCATGCCCCAAGAAGTTCAGCTCTTTTGCCTGTAAAAAAAAACATACAATACCCCCCCCAACATTACAACCCACCACCCACATACCCCTAATCTAACCCAAACCCCCCTTAAATAAACCTAACACTAAGCCCCTGAAGATCTCCCTACCTTGAGTCGTCTTCACCCAGCCGAGCCAAATTCTTCATCCAAGCGGAGCAAGAAGAGGTCCTCCATCCGGTAGAAGTCTTCATCCAAGCGGGGCAGAAGAGGTCTTCCATCCGATTGAAGTCTTCATCCAAGAGGCATCTTCTATCGTCATCCATCCGGAGCGGAGCGGCAGCATCCTGAAGACCTCCGACGCGGAACATCCATCCTGGCCGACGACTGAACGACGAATGACGGTTCCTTTAAATGACGTCATCCAAGATGGCGTCCCTCGAATTCCGATTGGCTGATAGGATTCTATCAGCCAATCGGAATTAAGGTAGGAATATTCTGATTGGCTGATGGAATCAGCCAATCAGAATCAAGTTCAATCCGATTGGCTGATAGAATCAGAATATTCCTACCTTAATGCCGATTGGCTGATAGAATCCTTACAGCCAATCGGAATTCGAGGGACGCCATCTTGGATTACGTCATTTAAAGGAACCGTCATTCGTCGTTCAGTCGTCGGCCAGGATGGATGTTCCGCGACGGAGGTCTTCAGGATGCTGCCGCTCCGCTCCGGATGGATGACGATAGAAGATGCCTCTTGGATGAAGACTTCAATCGGATGGAAGACCTCTTCTGCCCCGCTTGGATGAAGACTTCTACCGGATGGAGGACCTCTTCTTGCTCCGCTTGGATGAAGAATTTGGCTCGGCTGGGTGAAGACGACTCAAGGTAGGGAGATCTTCAGTGTTAGGTTTATTTAAGGGGGGTTTGGGTTAGATTAGGGGTATGTGGGTGGTGGGTTGTAATGTTGGAGGGTGGTATTGTATGTTTTTTTTTACAGGCAAAAGAGCTGAACTTCTTGGGGCATGCCCCGCAAAGGGCCCTGTTCAGGGCTGGTAAGTTAAAAGAGCTTTGAACTTTAGTAATTTAGAATAGGGTAGGGCATTTTTTTATTTTGGGGGGCTTTGTTATTTTATTAGGGGGCTTAGAGTAGGTGTAATTAGTTTAAAATTGTTGTAATATATTTCAAATGTTTGTAAATATTTTTTTATTTTTTGTAACTTAGTTCTTTTTTATTTTTTGTACTTTAGTTAGTTTATTTCATTGTATTTATTTGTAGGAATTGTATTTAATTAATTTATTGATAGTGTAGTGTTAGGTTTAATTGTAGATAATTATAGGTATTTTATTTAATTAATTTATTGATAGTGTAGTGTTAGGTTTAATTGTAACTTAGGTTAGGATTTATTTTACAGGTAAATTTGTAATTATTTTAACTATTTTAGCTATTAAATAGTTCTTAACTATTTAATAGCTATTGTACCTGGTTAAAATAAATACAAAGTTACCTGTAAAATAAATATTAATCCTAAAATAGCTATAATATAAATATAATTTATATTGTAGCTATATTAGGATTTATTTTACAGGTAAGTATTTAGCTTTAAAAAGGAATAATTTATTTAATAAGAGTTAATTAATTTCGTTAGATTAAAATTATATTTAATTTAGGGGGGTGTTAGTGTTAGGGTTAGACTTAGCTTTAGGGGTTAATACATTTATTAGAATAGCTGTGAGCTCCAGTCGGCAGATTAGGGGTTAATAATTGAAGTTAGGTCTGGTATCGAGAGTTGAAGTTGCGTTAAATATGCTCTACGCTTCTTTTTTGGAGCCTAACGCAGCCATTCTGTGGACTCTCAATACCAGAGTTATTTTAAAGGTGCGGCCAGAAAAAAAGCCAGCGTTAGATACGAGGGTCGTTACCGACAAAACTCTAAATCTAGCCGTAATTACTTTATTTATGCCAACAAGCCAGATAGATATTTAGCCAAGAAAATTAGAGACACATACCAATCTATATCCTTCCCTTTGCTGCAAACCTCTTTGGGTACCTACATGTCAAACCCACAGGAAATAGTGAATTTGTTCGCACATTACTATAGCACCCTATACGATGGGACAAAACGGCACACACGGAAGAGACGCAAAACATGTTGCATTCTTTTCTTAAACAAACTGATATAGGCAGCTTGTCAGAGGCGGACCCCGAAGCCTTAAACGCTAAAATTTCATCCTCAGAGATACTTTCTGTCATCAAGGATTTGAAACCGGGAAAACCCCGGGACCAGATGGGTTCCCTGGAGAATATTATAGACTTTTTAAAGATGCTCTAGTGCCCCATCTGGTCAAGCTGGCCAACCATATAATGGAGGGCAAGGAAATTCTTGAGAACTTGTTTCAAGCATGGATTGTAGTCATCCCAAAGGTAGGAAAGAACCCAAAGTCATGCTCCAGTTACAGACCCATTTCCCTCATTAACCAAGATCTTAAAATAATCTCTAAAATTCTTGCAAATAGACTCAAGCCCATACTCTCAACACTAATTCACCCTGACCAAGTGCGATTTATCCTAGACAGGGAAGCCCCAGATAACATTAGGAGGATGGTCTTGGTCGTTGATTACTTTGCTGAGAAAGAAGTGCCTTCTCTGCTTCTGCCACTAGATGCGGAGAAGGCATTTGATAGGGTGGATTGGGACCAGTGTTCCCTCTAAGGCCAATTTTGTGAGCAGCCCAGCAGTGAAATAGTTAAAAAGAGAACCACGCCTTGCCGTCTGTATTGTGTGGTGATTGCTAATTGCTCTAATTAACTGTTTCACTGCTGGGCCGCGCACAAAACTGGCCTTAGAGGGAACACTGATTGGGACTTTATGTGGGCGGTGTTGGGTAAGTTGGGATTCCGGGAGTCTTTCCTAACAGCTATCAAAAACATATACTCTACTCCCCAAGCCCATGTTAGAGCCTTAGGACATCAATCCCAAAATTTTGCAATATTGAATGGTACGAGGCAGGGCTGTCCACTTTACCCTCTGCTTTTTGCCATCTGCATTGAGCCTCTGGCGATCTCCATTAGAAGTTCACCAGACATTATGGGGGTGAAAATCGATCCAATATATCATAAAATAACATTCACCTAGATTACGAGTTTTGTGTTAGAGGCTGTGCAGTGCTAACGAGCAGTTTATGCTCACCGCTCACTTACAGACAGCACTGGTATTACAGGTTTTTACAAACCCAGCGTTAACCGCAAAAAAGTGATCGTAGAGCAAAATTTTGCTCCACATCTCACCTCAATACCAGCACTACTTACGTTAGCGATGAGCTGGCTGAACGTGCTTGTGCACGATTTCCCCAGAGGAATCAATGGGGGAGAGCCGGCTGAAAAAAAAACTAACACCTGCAAAAAAGCAGCGTTTAGCTCCTAACGCAGCCACATTGATTCCTATGGGGAAAATACATTTATGTCTACACCTAACATCCTAACATAGACCCCGAGTCTAAACACCCCTAATCTTACACTTATTAACCCCTAGTCTGATGCCCCCGACATTGCCCACACCTACATTATATTTATTAACCCCTAATCTGCCGCCCCCAATGTCGCCGCAACCTACCTACACTTATTAACCCCTAATCTGCCGCCCCCAACGTCGCCGCCACTATATTAAAGTTATTAACCCCTAAATCTAAGTCTAACTCTAACCCTAACTTAAATATAATTTAAATAAATCTAAATAAAATTACTATTTCCTAAATAATTCCTATTTAAAACTAAATACTTACCGATAAAATAAACCCTAAGATAGCTACAATATAACTAATAGTTACATTGTATCTAGCTTAGGGTATATTTTTATTTTACAGGCAAGTTTGCATTTATTTTAACTAGGTAGAATAGTTATTAAATAGTTATTAACTATTTAATAACTACCTAGTTAAAATAAATACAAATTTACCTGTAAAATAAAACCTGACCTAAGTTACAATTACACCTAACACTACACTATAAGGCCTAGATTTAGAGTTCGGCGGTAGCCGTCAAAACCAGCGTTAGAGGCTCCTAACGCTGGTTTTGGGCGCCCGCTGGTATTTGGAGTCAGTGATTAAAGGGTCTAACGCTCACTTTTCAGCCGCGACTTTTCCATACCGCAGATCCCCCTACGCCATTTGCGTAGCCTATCTTTTCAATGGGATCTTTCTAACGCTGGTATTTAGAGTCGTTTCTGCAGTGAGCGTTAGAGCTCTAACGACAAGATTCCAGCCGCCTGAAAATAGCAGGAGTTAAGAGCTTTCTGGCTAACGCCGGTTTATAAAGCTCTTAACTACTGTACCCTAAAGTACACTAACACCCATAAACTACCTATGTACCCCTAAACCGAGGTCCCCCCACATCGCCGCCACTCGATTAAAAATTTTAACCCCTAATCTGCCGACCGCCACCTACGTTATACTTATGTACCCCTAATCTGCTGCCCCTAACACCGCCGACCCCTGTATTATATCTATTAACCCCTAACTTGCCCCCCACAACGTCGCCGCAAGCTACTTAAAATAATTAACCCCTAATCTTCCGACCGCAAATCGCCGCCACCTACGTTATCCCTATGTACCCCTAATCTGCTACCCCTAACATCGCCGACCCCTATGTTATATTTATTAACCCCTAATCTGCCCCCCACAACGTCGCCGACACCTACCTACACTTATTAACCCCTAATCTGCCGAGCGGACCTGAGCGCTACTATAATAAAGTTATTAACCCCTAATCCGCCTCACTAACCCTATCATAAATAGTATTAACCCCTAATCTGCCCTCCCTAACATCGCCGACACCTACCTTCAATTATTAACCCCTAATCTGCCGACCGGAGCTCACCGCTATTCTAATAAATGTATTAACCCCTAAAGCTAAGTCTAACCCTAACACTAACACCCCCCTAAGTTAAATATAATTTTTATCTAACGAAATAAATTAACTCTTATTAAATAAATAATTCCTATTTAAAGCTAAATACTTACCTGTAAAATACATCCTAATATAGCTACAATATAAATTATAATTATATTATAGCTATTTTAGGATTAATATTTATTTTACAGGCAACTTTGTAATTATTTTAACCAGGTACAATAGCTATTAAATAGTTAAGAACTATTTAATAGTTACCTAGTTAAAATAATTACAAATTTACCTGTAAAATAAATCCTAACCTAAGATATAATTAAACCTAACACTACCCTATCAATAAAATAATTAAATAAACTACCTACAATTACCTACAATTAACCTAACACTACACTATCAATACATTAATTAAACACAATTGCTACAAATAAATAAAATTAAATAAACTATCTAAAGTACAAAAAATAAAAAAGAACTAAGTTACAGAAAATAATAAAATATTTACAAACATAAGAAAAATATTACAACAATTTTAAACTAATTACACCTACTCTAAGCCCCCTAATAAAATAACAAAGCCCCCCAAAATAAAAAATTCCCTACCCTATTCTAAAATACAAATATTACAAGCTCTTTTACCTTACCAGCCCTGAACAGGGCCCTTTGCGGGGCATGCCCCAAGAATTTCAGCTCTTTTGCCTGTAAAAAAAAACATACTATACCCCCCCCCCAACATTACAACCCACCACCCACATACCCCTAATCTAACCCAAACCCCCCTTAAATAAACCTAACACTACCCCCCTGATGATCTTCCTACCTTGTCTTCACCATGCCAGGTTCACCGATCCGTCCTGGCTCCAAGATCTTCATCCAACCCAAGCGGGGGCTAGACATCCACTGAAGAAGTCCAGAAGAGGGTCCAAAGTCTTCCTCCTATCCGGCAAGAAGAGGACATCCGGACCGGCAAACATCTTCTCCAAGCGGCATCTTCTATCTTCTTCCATCCGATGACGACCGGCTCCATCTTGAAGACCTCCAGCGCGGATCCATCCTCTTCTTCCGACGACTAGACGACGAATGACGGTTCCTTTAAGGGACGTCATCCAAGATGGCGTCCCTCGAATTCCGATTGGCTGATAGGATTCTATCAGCCAATCGGAATTAAGGTAGGAATTTTCTGATTGGCTGATGGAATCAGCCAATCAGAATCAAGTTCAATCCGATTGGCTGATCCAATCAGCCAATCAGATTGAGCTCGCATTCTATTGGCTGATCGGAACAGCCAATAGAATGCGAGCTCAATCTGATTGGCTGATTGGATCAGCCAATCGGATTGAACTATATTCTGATTGGCTGATTCCATCAGCCAATCAGAAAATTCCTACCTTAATTCCGATTGGCTGATAGAATCCTATCAGCCAATCGGAATTCGAGGGACGCCATCTTGGATGACGTCCCTTAAAGGAACCGTCATTCGTCGTCTAGTCGTCGGAAGAAGAGGATGGATCCGCGCTGGAGGTCTTCAAGATGGAGCCGGTCGTCATCGGATGGAAGAAGATAGAAGATGCCGCTTGGAGAAGATGTTTGCCGGTCCGGATGTCCTCTTCTTGCCGGATAGGAGGAAGACTTTGGACCCTCTTCTGGACTTCTTCAGTGGATGTCTAGCCCCCGCTTGGCTTGGATGAAGATCTTGGAGCCAGGACGGATCGGTGAACCTGGCATGGTGAAGACAAGGTAGGAAGATCATCAGGGGGGTAGTGTTAGGTTTATTTAAGGGGGGTTTGGGTTAGATTAGGGGTATGTGGGTGGTGGGTTGTAATGTTGGGGGGGGGGTATAGTATGTTTTTTTTTACAGGCAAAAGAGCTGAAATTCTTGGGGCATGCCCCGCAAAGGGCCCTGTTCAGGGCTGGTAAGGTAAAAGAGCTTGTAATATTTGTATTTTAGAATAGGGTAGGGAATTTTTTATTTTGGGGGGCTTTGTTATTTTATTAGGGGGCTTAGAGTAGGTGTAATTAGTTTAAAATTGTTGTAATATTTTTCTTATGTTTGTAAATATTTTATTATTTTCTGTAACTTAGTTCTTTTTTATTTTTTGTACTTTAGATAGTTTATTTAATTTTATTTATTTGTAGCAATTGTGTTTAATTAATTTATTGATAGTGTATTGTTAGGTTAATTGTAGGTAATTGTAGGTAGTTTATTTAATTATTTTATTGATAGGGTAGTGTTAGGTTTAATTATATCTTAGGTTAGGATTTATTTTACAGGTAAATTTGTAATTATTTTAACTAGGTAACTATTAAATAGTTCTTAACTATTTAATAGCTATTGTACCTGGTTAAAATAATTACAAAGTTGCCTGTAAAATAAATATTAATCCTAAAATAGGTATAATATAATTATAATTTATATTGTAGCTATATTAGGATTTATTTTACAGGTAAGTATTTAGCTTTAAATAGGAATTATTTATTTAATAAGAGTTAATTTATTTCGTTAGATAAAAATTATATTTAACTTAGGGGGGTGTTAGTGTTAGGGTTAGACTTAGCTTTAGGGGTTAATACATTTATTAGAATAGCGGTGAGCTCCGGTCGGAAGATTAGGGGTTAATAATTGAAGGTAGGTGTCGGCGATGTTAGGGAGGGCAGATTAGGGGTTAATACTATTTATGATAGGGTTAGTGAGGCGGATTAGGGGTTAATAACTTTATTATAGTAGCGCTCAGGTCCGCTCGGCAGATTAGGGGTTAATAAGTGTAGGTAGGTGTCGGCGACGTTGTGGGGGGCAGATTAGGGGTTAATAAATATAACATAGGGGTCGGCGATGTTAGGGCAGCAGATTAGGGGTACATAGGGATAACGTAGGTGGCGGCGGTTTACGGAGCGGCAGATTAGGGGTTAAAAGTGTAATGCAGGGGTCAGCGATAGCGGGGGCGGCAGATTAGGGGTTAATAAGTGTAAGGTTAGGGGTGTTTAGACTCGGGGTACATGTTAGGGTGTTAGGTGCAGACTTAGGAGGTGTTTCCCCATAGGAAACAATGGGGCTGCGTTAGGAGCTGAACGCTGCTTTTTTGCAGGTGTTAGGTTTTTTTTCAGCTCAAACAGCCCCATTGTTTCCTATGGGAGAATCGTGCACGAGCACGTTTTTGATGCCGGCCGCGTCCGTAAGCAACTCTGGTATCGAGAGTTGCATTTGCGGTAAAAATGCTCTACGCTCCTTTTTTGGAGCCTAACGCAGCATTTGTTTGAACTCTCGATACCAGAGTTAAATTTATGGTGCGGCCAGAAAAAAACCCGCGGAGCGTTAACAGCCCTTTTACCGCCGAACTCTAAATCTAGCCGTAATTAAATTAATTCCCTAAATTAAATACAATTAAATACAATTAAATAAAATTATCTAAAGTACAAAAACAAACAAACACTAAATTACAGGAAATAATAAACAAATTACAAGATTTTTAAACTAATTACACCTAATTTAATCCCCCTAACAAAATAAAAAAGCCCCCCAAAATAAAAAAAGCCCTACCCTACACTAAATTACAAATAGCCCTTAAAAGGGCATTTTGCTGGGCATTGCCCCAAAGTAATCAGCTCTTTTACCTGTAAAAAAAAGTACAAATCCCCCCCAACATTAAAACCCACCACCCACACAACCAACCCAACTCTAAAACCCACCCAATACCCCCTTAAAAAACCTAACACTAACCCCTTGACGATCACCTTACTAGGAGAAGTCTTCACCCAACCAGGCCGAAGTCCTCAACGAAGCCGGGAGAAGTCTTCATCCAAGCCAGGTGAAGTGGTCCTCCAAACGGGCAGAAGTCTTCATCCAGACGGCATCTTCTATCTTCATCCATCTGGCGCGGAGCGGGTCCATCTTCAAGACATCCAGCGCGGAGCATCCTCTTCCATGGAAGTCTTCTTACTAAATGATGTCACTTAAAGGAACCGTCATTTAGTAAGAAGACTTCGATGGAAGAGGATGCTCCATGCCGGATGTCTTGAAGATGGACCCGCTCCGCACCGGATGGATGAAGATTGAAGATGCCGTCTGGATGAAGACTTCTGCCCGTCTGGAGGACCACTTCGCCTGGCTTGGATGAAGACTTCTACCGGCTTCGTTGAGGACTTCGGCCCGGTTGGGTAAAGACTTCTCCCGGTAAGGTGATCTTCAAGGGGTTAGTGTTAGGTTTTTTTAAGATGGTATTGGGTGGGTTTTAGAGTAGGGTTGGTTGTGTGGGTGGTGGGTTTTAATGTTGGCGGGGGGGATTTGTACTTTTTTTTTACAGGTAATAGAGCTGATTATTTTGGGGCAATACCTTTCAAAAGGCTATTTGTAATTTAGTGTAGGGTAGGGCTTTTTTTATTTTGGGGGGGCTTTTTTATTTTGTTAGGGGGATTAGATTAGGTGTAATTAGTTTAAAAATCTTGTAATTTGTTTATTATTTTCTGTAATTTAGTGTTTATTTGTTTTTTTGTACTTTAGATAACTTTATTTAATTGTATTTAATTGTGTTTCTCATTAAATTATAGTGTAGTGTTAGGTGTAATTGTAACTTAGGTTAGGTTTTGTTTTACATGTACTTTTGTATTTATTTTAGCTAGGTAGTTATTAAATAGTTAATAACTATTTAGTAACTATTCTACCTAGTTAAAATAAATACAAGCTTGCCTGTAAAATAAAAATAAGCCCTAAGATAGCTACAATGTAACTATTAGTTATATTGTAGCTAGCTTAGGGTTTATTTTATAGGTAAGTATTTAGTTTTAAATAGGAATATATTTAAGTTAGGGGGTGTTAGGGTTAGGGTTAGACTTAGATTTAGGGGTTAAAAACTTTAATAAAGTGACAGTGACGTTGGGGGCAGCAGATTAGGGGTTAATAAATGTAGGTAGGTGGCTGAATTGTTAGGAATGGCAGATTAGAGGTTTATAAAATTTAACTAGTGTTTGCGAGGCGGGAGTGTGGCGGTTTAGGGGTTAATATATTTATTATAGTGGTGGCGATGTCCAGTTCGGCAGATTAGGGGTTAAAAATGTTATTATAGTGTTTGCAATGTGGGAGGGCCTCGGTTTAGGGGTTAATAGGTAGTTTATGGGTGTTAGTGTACTTTTTAGCACTTTAGTTAAGAGTTTTATGCTACAGCGTTGTAGTGTAAAACTCTTAACTACTGACTTTTAAATGCGGTACCAGTCTTGACAGGAGAGGGTGTACCAGTCACTTTTTGTCAGACTCGTAATATCGGCGCTATGCAAGTCCCATTGAAAATATAGGATATGCAATTGACATAAGAGGATTTGCGGTATTTCCAAGTCTGGCCAAAAAAGTGACGTAATAATTATCTCACGAGAGGAAGTAGAACTCTTGCTTAATTCCCTCTTGGAAGATTTCATGTGTTTTGTGGTTTGGATCTGGGGAAAAGAGAACACTCTTGTCAATTCAAGGTTCAAAACGTGTTATTGTTGTACCCATTTCTAAATGAAGTGTATTGGGTTTTTTCAAAAATGTTTAATAAAACATATTTCAACCTAAATATACATATACTGCTACTGCTATGGTTTTGGAGCACATAAGTTAATTGCACACGTCACCTATTGACGTCACTACACACTATAAAAATGGCCTAATCAACATAAATCCACACAGCAACGTTTGGTTTTTGTAAAGGGAAATAAGTATATTAAAAAGGCAAATATAAATTGTGTGTGGGTTTTGTGGTTTGGATCTGGGGAAAAGAGAACACTCTTGTCAATTCAAGGTTCAAAACGTGTTATTGTTGTACCCATTTCTAAATTAAGTGTATTGGTTTTTTTTCAAAAATGTTTAATAAAAAATATTTCAACCTAAATATACAAATACTGCTATGGTTTTGGAGCACATAAGTTAATTGCACACGTCACCTATTGACGTCACTACACACTATAAAAATGGCCTAATCAACATAAATCCACACAGCAACGTTTGGTTTTTGGAAAGGGAAATAAGGAGATTAAAAAGGCAAATATAAGTTGTGTGTGGGTTTCAGCAGGTAGGTGTTTCAAACCTTAGGGTTTAAACAGCAGAAGCATTTTGAAATTGTGATCACTGAAAAAACATACTGACAATTCTGGCCTTTGTTCAGAAATTGCTATCTATCACTATATGGTACAAAGTATGTGGACACTTAAACATCTCACCTGTATGAGATTGTTTGACATCCCATTCCAAAACCATATGTATTGATATGGTCTTGCACCACTCCCTGCTGCTATAAAAGCTGCAACTCTTCTGGGAAGGATTCCCATAAAATGTTCAGCAAAAATAGCATTTGTGAGGTCAAATGAGGAGGTTTGGCTTACAATTGGCCTCCAATTCATCCCAAAGGTTACTCGAGTTCCACCACCCAAACTGTTAAAACCATGTCTTCATGGACCTTGCTCACAAACACCTAGATTATGAGTTTTTTGCGTAATCATGTTAAATGTACAAACAACAATCGCTCACACAACATAGCAGATTCACATTTAACATTCACAATTATTTACAACAAATACTACATAACATTTACACAAAATTACACACTTATACACAAACCAAGCATTCACATTGAATTATTTTTAAAAAAAACAAAATTTATGCTTACCTGATAACTTTCTTTCTTTTGCGATGTACCACGGTTTCATCCTTACTTGTGGGATATTATCCTTCCTAACAGGAAGTGGCAAAGAGAGCACCTACAGCAGAGCTGTCTATATAGCTCCCCCCTTAACTCCACCCCCCAGTCATTCGACCAAAGGCCAAGGAAGAAAAAGGAGAAACTATAAGGTGCAGAAGTGACTGAAGTTTTCAATAAAAAAATTACTCTCTGTCTTGAATAGACAGGGCGGGCCGTGAACTCGGTACATCGCAAAAGAAAGAAATTTATCAGGTAAGCATAAATTTTGTTTTCTTTTGCAAGATGTACCGAGTCCACGGTTTCATCCTTACTTGTGGGATACCAATACCAAAGCTTTAGGACACGGATGAAGGGAGGGACAAGACAGGAACCTAAACGGAAGGCACCACTGCTTGCAAAACCTTTCTCCCAAAAATAGCCTCCGAAGAAGCAAAAGTATCAAATTTGTAAAATTTGGAAAAGGTATGAAGCGAAGACCAAGTCGCAGCCTCACAAATTTGTTCAACAGAAGCATCATTTTTAAAAGCCCATGTGGAAGCCACCGCTCTAGTAGAGTGAGCAGTAATTCTGTCAGGAGGCTGCTGTCCAGCAGTCTCATAAGCCAAACGGACGATGATTTTCAGCCAAAAGGAAAGAGAGGTAGCCATAGCCTTTTGACCCCTACGCTTTCCAGAATAGACAACAAAAAAGAAGTTTGACGAAAATCTTTGGTTGCCTGCAAATAAAACTTCAAAGCACGAACCACATCTAAGTTGTGCAACAAATGTTCCTTCTTAGACAAAGGATTAGGACACAGAGAAGGAACAACAATTTCCAGATTGATATTCCTGTTAGTAACAACCTTAGGGAGGAACCCAGGTTTGGTATGCAAAACCACCTTATCAGCATGGAAAACAAGATAAGGCGAGTCACATTGTAATGCAGATAGTTCAGAAACTCTTCGAGCTGAAGACATAGCAACTAGAAACAGAACTTTCCAAGATAGAAGCTTAATCTATGGAATGCATGGGTTCAAACGGAACCCCCTGAAAAACATTGAGAACTAAATTTAGACTCCATGGCAGAGCAAAAGGTTTAAAAACAGGCTTGATTCTAATTAAAGCCTGACAAAAAGCTTGAACGTCTGGGACATCTGCCAGACGCTTGTGCAATAGAATAGACAAAGCAGATATCTGTCCTTTTAAGGAACTAGCTGACAATCCTTTCTCCAATCCTTCTTGGAGAAAGGACAAAATCCTAGGAATCCTGATCTTACTCCATGAGTAGCCTTTGGATTCGCACCAAAAAAGATATTTACGCCATATCTTATGATAGATTTTCCTGGTGACAGGCTTTCGAGCCTGAATCAAGGTATCTATAACCGACTCGGAGAAACCCCGCTTTGATAAAATCAAGCGTTCAATCTCCAAGCAGTCAGTTGCAGAGAAATTAGATTTGGATGCTTGAATGGACCTTGAACCAAAAGGTCCTGTCTCAGAGGCAGAGTCCATGGTGGCAGAGATGACATGTCCACCAGGTCTGCATACCAAGTCCTGCGTGGCCACGCAGGTGCTATCAAAATCACTGAAGCACTCTCCTGTTTGATAATGGCAATCAGAGGCGGAAGGAGAGGGAATGGTGAAAACACATAAGCCAGGTTGAACGACCAGGGTACTGCTAAAGCATCTATCAGTACTGCCTGAGGATCCCTTGACCTGGACCCATAATGAGGAAGTTTGGCGTTCTGATGAGACGCCATCAGATACAATTCTGGTGTGCCCCATAGCTGAACCAGATGAGCAAACACCTCCGGATGGAGTTCCCATTCGCCCGGATGAAAAGTCTGTCGACTTAGAAAATCTGCCTCCCAGTTCTCTACCCCTGGGATATAGATCGCTGATAGATGGCAAGAGGGAGTCTCTGCCCATCGGATTATTTTGGAAACTTCTACCATCGCTAAGGAACTCCTTGTTCCCCCTTGATGATTGATATAAGCCACAGTCGTGATGTTGTCCGACTGAAACCTTATAAATCTGGCCGAAGCCAGCTGAGGCCACGCCTGAAGAGCATTGAATATCGCTCTTAATTCCAGAATATTTATCGGTAGGAGGGCCTCCTCCTGAGTCCACAAACCCTGAGCTTTCAGGGAATTCCAAACTGCACCCCAGCCCAGTAGGCTGGCGTCGGTCGTCAGTATAACCCACGCTGGCCTGCGGAAACTCATTCCCTGGGATAGGTGATCCTGTGACAACCACCAAAGAAGAGAATCTCTGGTCTCCTTATCCAGATTTATCTGAGGAGATAAATCTGCATAATCCCCATTCCACTGTCTGAGCATGCATAGATGCAGTGGTCTGAGATGTAAGCGAGCAAATGGAAATATGTCCATTGCCGCTACCATTAGTCCGATAACCTCCATACACTGAGGCACTGACGGCCGAGGAATGGAATGAAGAGCTCGGCAGGTGGCTAAAATCTTTGATTTCCTGACCTCCGTCAGAAATATTTTCATGTCCACCGAGTCTATCAGAGTCCCTAGGAATGAAACTCTTGTGAGAGGGGAAAGAGAACTCTTTTTTACATTCACCTTCCACCCATGAGATCTTAGAAAGGCCAAAACTAAGTTGGAAAGTCGACGCTTGAATTAGAATGTCGTCTAGATAAGGCTCCACTGCTATGCCCCGTGGTCTTAGGACCGCCAGAAGGGACCCTAGCACCTTTGTGAAAATTCTTGGCGCCGTGGCCAACCCGAAGGGAAGAGCCACAAACTGGTAATGCTTGTCCAAAAAGGCAAAACTGATAAATTGGTGATGATCTTTGTGGATAGGAATGTGTAGATACGCATCCTTTAAGTCCATGGTGGTCATATATTGACCCTCCTGGATCATTGGTAAAATAGTCTGAATCTTTAAGGATGGAACTCTGAGGAATTGATTTAGGATCTTGAGATCTAGGATTGGTCTGAAGGTTCCCTCTTTTTTGGGAACCACAAACAGATTGGAGTAGAACCCTGCCCCTGTTCTGTTTTTGGAACTGGGCAGATCACTCCCATGGTAAATAGATCTTCTACACAGCGTAAGAACGCCTCTCTTTTTGTCAGATTTACAGACAATTGAGAAAGATGGAATCTCCCCCTTGGAGGAGAATCTTTGAAATCTAGAAGATACCCCTGGGTTACGATTTCTACCGCCCAGGAGTCCTGATCGTCTCTTGCCCAAGCCTAAGCAAAGAGAGAGAGTCTGACCCCTACTAGATCCGGTCCCGGATCGGGGGCTACCCCTTCATGCTGTCTTGGTGGCAGCAGCAGGCTTCTTGGCCTGTTTACCCTTGTTCCAAGCCTGGTTAGGTTTCCAGACTGGCTTGGATTGAGCAAAGTTCCCCTCTTGCCTTGCAGCAGGGGAAGAGGAAGCGAGACCACCCTTGAAGTTTTGAAAGGAACGAAAATTATTTTGTTTGGTCCTCATCTTATTTGACTTATCCTAAGGGAGGGCATGACCCTTCCCTCCAGTGATATCTGAAATAATTTTTTTTCAGTTCAGGCCCGAATAGGGTCTTACCCTGGAAAGGGATGGTCAAAAGCTTAGATTTTGATGACAAATCAGCTGACCAGGACTTAAGCCATAACGTTCTATGTGCTAAAATGGCAAAACCTGAATTCTTTGCCGCTAATTTAGCCAGATGAAAAGCGGCATCTGTAATGAAAGAATTAGCTAGCTTAAGAGCCCTAATTCTATCCAGAATATCCTCTAATGGGGTCTCCACCTGAAGAGCCTCCTCCAGAGCCTCAAACCAAAAGGCAGCTGCAGTGGTTACAGGAACAATACATGCTATAGGCTGGAGAAGAAAACCCTGATGAACAAAAATTTTCTTTTGGAGACCCTCTAATTTTTTATCGATAGGATCTTTGAAAGCACAACTGTCTTCAATAGGTATAGTTATACACTTAGCCAGAGTAGAAATAGCTCCCTCCACCTTAGGGACCGTCTGCCACGAGTCCCGCATGGTGTCGGATATGGGGAACATTTTCTTAAAACTAGGAGGGGGAGCAAACGGAATACCTGGTTTACCCCACTCCTTAGTAACAATGTCCGAAATCCTCTTAGGGACCGGAAAAACATCAGTGTAAACAGGAACCTCTAAATATTTGTCCATTTTACACAATTTCTCTGGAACAACAATAGGGTCACAATCATCCAGAGTCGCTAAAACCTCCCTGAGCAATAGGCGGAGGTGTTCTAGCTTAAATTTAAATGCCATCATATCTGAATCTGTCTGAGGGAATTCATCTTTCCTGAATCAGAAATCTCTCCCTCAGATAGCAAATGCCTCATCCTTACCTCTGAACATTGTGAGGGAATATCGGATACGGCTACTAAAGCGTCAGAAGGCTCAGCATTCATTCTTAACCCAGAGCTACTGCGCTTCCCTTGCAACCCAGGCAGTTTAGATAAAACCTCTGTGAGGGTAGTATTCATAACTGAGGCCATATCTTGCAAGGTGAAAGAATTAGACGCACTAGAGGTACTTTGCGTCACTTGTGCGGGCATTACTGGTTGTGACACTTGGGGAGAACTAGATGGCTTAACCTGATTTCCTTCTGTCTAAGAATCATCCAGAGCCAAACTTTTATAAGTCAAAATATGCTGTTTGCAATTTATAGACATATTAGTGCATGTGGGACACATTCTAAAAGGGGGTACCACAATGGCTTCTAAACATATTGAGGAAGGAGTCTCCTCAATGTCAGACATGTTGAACAGGCTAGTAATGAGACAAGCAAGCTTGGAAAACACTTTATTCAGTGAAAAAAACAATAATTTAATAAACGGTACTGTGCCTTTAAGAGAAAAAAAGGCATACACAAACTGCAAAACTGCTTAAAAATACCTCAAATTTCTTGAAATTTTTACAGCATATCCCTTAAGCTTTAGTAAGATTGCACCACAAGCAAATTAAACAATTAACCCCCAAATAAGGAAACCGGATTGACAAAGTGTCAAAAACTGGTAAAAACCCTGTCAGCACTTGGCACAGCACTGCTGTGGCGCCTACCTGCCCTCAGGGGTTAGCAATGTGGGGATAAAGCTTCGATTTGGCCCAAGAAGTTCACCAGGACCCTCCGGTGTTGTAGCTTGCTGCTTGTTCAGAGAAAACAACTGCACAACTGAGGCGCGAAAATAGGCCCCGCCCACCTCACTCGATATTACTGGGGCCTTCAATGAAACACACCAAGCGTTTTACCAGCCATGTGGGTTCTAAAAACCCCAAAAAGCCAAGTGTACCCTCAATACAGTTGTCCCTTAAAGTATAATCAACAGCACTCCCAGAACACACAACCGTTTGCTATAAATCATTCAAACTGAGTGTCAACCATAAGTTAGCCCTTATGCAAGCTTTAGAAATGCCTCTATAAAGCTAGGAATACTGCTTACCCTTCCCCTCATGGGGATACTGTCAGCCTTTCTGAAATATCACAGTCTCTCCAGAAAAAATGACTGAACATACCTCATTGCTGTATAGCAAGAAACCGTTCCTCACACTGAAGTTTTCCTGTACTCCTCAGCTTCTGTGGGAACAGCAGTGGACCTTAGTTACAAATGCTAAGATCATCCATATGCTGCCTGAGAGTAAATAGTACACACCAATACCATTTAAAAATAACAAACTCTTGCTTGAAGAAAAATAAAAACTAACAGTTTATCACCTCTTTCACTTTACCCTTCCTGCTTAGAGCCGGCAAAGAGAATGACTGGGGGGTGGAGTTAAGGGGGGAGCTATATAGACAGCTCTGCTGTGGGTGCTCTCTTTGCCACTTCCTGTTAGGAAGGATAATATCCCACAAGTAAGGATGAAACCGTGGACTTGGTACATCATGCAAAAGAAATAAACATTTAGAACAGTTAACAAATACGATACGATCAAAAATCATAATTTGGATTTAGCAATACTAAATTATGATAATGTTATGCAAACTATGACATTGCATAATACACATTCCCTAAAAACATATGTGGATTTAGAAACTCAATCTGAGCATGCACAAATTCAAACAACTACTTCACATTGCACACATACAAATCTTCACAAAAGCACACCTGGACATTGTTTACTTTGCAAACCGGTACATCATTAAGCATTTACATAGGGTATATAAGCACGCTCTGAACATGGCTTCCTTGACTGTATTGCTTTTTCAAGAAAGGTACAGGTCTAGGCGTTGGAGGTTAGAGATAGTCAGAGATAGTGAGAGAGAGATAGTGAGAGATAGTGTGAGAGTGTCTGCGTGAGTGTGCGATTGCTTTGTTTTTCATTCCTTACACATAGTTAACATATTTAATTTCATTTACATGCAAACACATTCAATACATACATACACATAACAGTAACACTACATACACACACATACACTCCACATCCCATTCCCTTTAAACCTATACCCATCCCATAGTTATATTTTGTTCATTTTAGACTAACCTATTGTTTACACACCCTCATTTAGTCTTTTTATATACGTTTGTCTGTTTATTACTACCCCTTAACCTATTTTCTAGAACCCATTCACACTTTGAGCAATTTTTACTTTTGTTTCATTATTTTGACCCCCTTTCATTTGTGCACTTCTGAAAAGGTATGGTGGAAAGAAGGAGTAGGAAAGAGATTAGGCAGCAGATTAGGGACGAGATGAGGCAGGAGATTAGGGAGGAGAGTGGAAGAGGAACTAGAGAGGGAGAGGTCAGGGTGGGTGGGCACAGCCACATTGTTTAAGACGAACAAGTGGCTGGTCCCAGTGGGACAAGGCAGGAGCGCAGAAAGGCGGCAAAACAGTCTGGAGAACAGAGGCTCACATCACAGGGGAAGCCCAGGCAGAGGGAGGAGAGGTATACCAGGGAGGAGAAGGAGACCCTTATAATGGCCGATATGGAGATGGCTAGGAGGCTACAGGCACCGAAGGCCACCCCTTCAGCGAAGAAAGCGCTGTGACTGGAGATCAGTGATGCTGTCAACGCAGTTGGGGAGTTCAGGAGGGACGTAACATTTATACAGCACCGCTACCGGGACTGCAAAAGCTCAAGAAAAGAATGTTGAGGGAGAGGCAAGCCAATACCGGGACGGGCGGCGGGCCGGAGCAGACATTCGTCTACAGCCGCTGGGAGGAAATTATGCATCCCAACATCTCCAAGCTGGCTCTAGTCGGGATCGAAGGAGGGTTCAGTACCAGAAACCTGCACTTCTCATCTGCTAGTAAGCACATTTACTAATCTCTTTTCATCCACCTCATAACTCATTTACACTTAAAATAAATTAGGGATATGACAAGCACAAATACGCTTTTTTAAACATTATTCCGAAAATACATTCAGAATTTCCTTAAGAAAGTCAGATTTGAAGAAAAGCTATCACATTAGTATCTAGTCTCCAGGTTATGTGTGCATTTAAACGTATTTAAGACGCACACAAAAATACATTACTATTGACCATCTAGATATCTGAAAGATGGGTTTTCAAATATGTAATTCGTATTGATTTCTTTTGGATAAAATTAAATTACTAAGGCAGACTCATTAATACACTTTCAAATATAACATTTACATCTTTATTTGGAACTGTGCTAATATCTCTTATTTCTTTAATTGTAAAATATACAGAGTCTGAGTCCGGTGAGGAGGAAACACAGCAGGAACATGCTCCTCCTTCACCCAGGCATGAGAGTGGTGCAGAAGGTTGTCACCATAACTTAAGAATTATAAACATTAAATCACTTTTATTAGAAATGACATTAATAAATAAATAATAAATATAACATTTTAATTCAATTAATCTTTTTATTATAATAATTATGATTTATGAAGTTCATAAAACATAATAAAATAATATAATAGGACAAATAAGTCAGAATGATAACACAGCCCTTTGGAGCCATCCGACAAGGTGACATAGGGCATCACAGTCATTGGAGGGAGTTGACAAGGGCATACAAAGGCCAACATAGCCCCTTTGGAGCCAACTGACAAGGTGACATAATGCATCACTGTCCTTTCAGGGAGTTGACAAGGGCAAACAAAGGCCAACATAGCCCCTTTGGAGCCATCTGACAAGGTGACATAGTGCATCACAGTCCTTGGAGGCAGTTGACAAGGGCAAACAAAGTCCAACACAGCCCCTTTGGAGCCTTCTGACAAGGTAACATAGTGCATCACAGTCCTTGGAGGGAGTTGACAAGGGCAAACAAAGGCCAACATAGCCCCTTTGGAGCCATCTGACAAGGTGACATAGTGCATCACAGTCCTTTCAGGGAGTTGACAAGGGAAAACAAAGGCCAACGTACCCCTTTTTTAGCCATATGACGAGGGCAAACAAAGTGCGATAGGCACAAACATAATAAAAAATAACAATTTTAAAACAGAGCTAACAGGCAATAAAGTAGAAAAATAAAATTGCACAGAGGAGTTACTCCTGCTCCCTTGGGGCATCTCCGGACTCACGTTCCTCGGCCTGAGGTTCTGCAGCTGCAGCTTGCTGCCTTGCCTCCATACGAAGCATGCAATTAAGCATAAGGTTATTAAGCTGCAGAACCATGTAATCCTGCATCATTCCCAGCTGCTGATGGCATCTCAGCATGGTTCCCTCCAATCTAGCTAGAGCCTCTAGCGTCAACCATGCTGAGTCACAACCTAAACAAAAATAATTAATTAAAAGGGACAGTAAACACCAGAATTTTTGTTGTTTAAAAAGGTAGATAATTCCTTTATTACCCATTCCCCTGTTTTGTATATCCAACACAATTATAATAATATACCTTTTACCTCTGTGATTACCTTGTATCTATGCCTCTGCAAACTGCCCCCTTATTTCAGTTCTTTTGACAGACTTGCATCTTTAGTTAATCAGTGCTGACTCCTAGGAGCTTCACGTGCCTGAGCCCAATGCTATTTATGTGAAACACATGAACTAACGCTCTCTAGTGGTGAAAAACTGTCAAAATGCTTTCAGATTAGAGGCAACCTTCAAGGTCTCAGAAATTAGCATATGAAGCTCCTAGGTTTAGCTTTTAACTAAGAATACCAAGAGAGCAAAGCAAAATTGGTAATAAAAGTAAATTGGAAAGTTGTTTAAAATTACATGCCCTATTTAAATCATGAAAGTATTTTTTGACTTGACTGTACCTTTAACATTAATATAAATGACAGAACAGAATTTAAATATATCAAAGGGACGTTGTGCTAATTTAAATAAAAACCATGATTATAATAAAATATACTATTTTGAAGAATTACACATTAAATATGTTCCTTATAGATAAAACATTAAGATATCAAATAAAATAAAAATATATCACCAAATCGTTATTTTTTTAGTTTATGATACATAGGGAAAGGGGCTGTGATTAAATAAAACATATTTTACATATTTGATATCCAAATTATAGACTATATCATTTTTAAATAAAAACATGATGATAATTTCAAAGAATGTAAATATGAAACATTTACATTCATATCAGAATTAAATGTTTTAGAAATAAATGTTTTGATTATAACTAAATTTAGGGATAATTAGATCAGTATAATGTCCCTTTAAGAATGTATGGTCTACTGTTGATTTGTAATGATACTTACATCTGTGGCTGGGAAGGAGAACAGGATAACCAGGCCAAGGAAGGTGAGGATCAGGGAAAATGGGTTGGCGGGGAGGATGTGCGTGGCAAGGTGGGGCACGCTCAGGTAGGGAATGTGGGGCCTGGCCAGGTGGGGAAGGTGTGGCCTGCTCTTTTGGGACCTGCACAGGTGGGGAAGGTGGGGCCTGGGCACTTGGTACCTGGGCAGGTGGGGCAGGAGCAAGACGGGGGGGCGCAGTTTTGGAAGGGGCAGGACGGGAAGAGTGGTGAGAGGGGGGCAGGGGGGGTTAAGGAAGGTGTGGCAGGGTGATGCCCAGAAGTGGATGGTCCATTTGAAATATATAATCAATTGTTTCAATACATATATTATCTGAAAATATATTATTTACATTTCAAATTAGTATTCATCATCATTTGAAATATGTAATTATTTATTTTGCTTACAAATTAGACAAAGTCACAATAATGACTATGTTTAAAGGTATCAATTGATTTGAGTGAAGTCTAATTTCAAATATTTTGTAATTGATCCTTGAAACTATAATGTTTGCTCACTGGTACTTTTTCTTGAACGTTTGATAAATACATAAAAAAGCATATGTTGCAAAGTCCCCATTATGTGCTAATCTTTATGATTTTTCAATATTAAATTTCTCTTTTTGATAAAATATATCAGTACACATGTATGCATTTAATATAGAAAAGACATAGAGGTCCATCTCTTATGTGATGTACTTGTAATTGGATCACATCTCGAGTGCATTATTAACCCTTTCCGCTTGTATGTCGGAATATATCCGACAAAGGGTTTTACCAATTGCGGTCAGCCCGGAGTGTGGTCACAGAGCGATCGGCTGCTTTCAGCAGATATCGCTCCCACATAAACGGCAGCCACTCAAATTTAGAGCCGTAGTAATAGGGGACGGGAGAATGATGTACGTCCCATGCTTTGTCTGTGGCCTGCCCTGTGGTGTACAGCCTGCAACACAAGGGGGAGGGATGGAGGTGGGAGCTGAGCTTCCTGGAGGCCACCCACACAAGATAGGAGCTGAGACTCCTGCGCTCTAAACTTGGATTGCAATTTGTATTACAAACATATATATACCTGTATATATAGATATGTATATATAGATATAGATATATGTGTATATATATGAGCACTTACTCTTAAAAACTGGGCTAACTTACTGATTCAATAGTAGGCTTATAAATGCACTAAAAAATGCAGTATATCTCACAACAATATAATAATAACTAATATTTGCAATCTTCAGTGCTTTTATATATATTAATCTGTGATTTGCTTCCTTTAGTAATTTTTACCAATAGTTATTTCTTTTTCTTTATATCAGGATCTCCCCAACTTCCTTATGAGTGTGGTGCAGCTTCACAGTTCACTGAACTTTGCAGAGTATTTCAGACATCGAGAGTACTATAAAACAAAAAGAAGAGAGAGCGCAACCACGACTCAAGGTAAAAGTATTTAATTCCACTTTGCGCATATGAACATACTGCACTTACAGGAATACAAAAATCACAAGCGTCTCTTAAAATCTCACACAGTCCCTGGTCCTCCGGTCTCGGTCAGCTGTAGCTGTTTCCTCGCTCGTTTCAGTTTCCGGCGTGTGGACTTATTAGTTGTTCCTTTACACAGTGCAGGGATTAGTTCAAACTTTCCTATCCCAATACTGTTATTAGACTAGACTGGATCAGTTGACGTCTACGCGTTTCGTCCGTCTTCTGCAGACTTTTTCAAGACTTCTGGTCAGTGTTCATTTTTCGCGGGGATCCTCTGTTTAAAAACCTGTTTGCTCCTCCTCTTTCTCTGTCCCACTCCAATACGCTACTGGGCAATTTTCACGCCCTCTTCCACCGTATGTTACGTGAGTTGGAGGAAAATGAGCATAGTGCTTAGTAATTTCGTATGTTTGACACTTTGTATTCTCACATGTAGTTCTCAGATTTATTAGATATGCATAATACTTCAATTTATATTACAAAAATTTAATATTAAAATTCATATGCATTCGTTAAAACTGATTCATAAAACTTTAACTTTAATACATAATACTTTAGTAAACATTCCACAGACATTGCTAAGACAGACTATTCACATGTTTAAAATCAATACAAAAAATTGTTTAAAATCGATACAAAAAATAACTGATATATTATTACATGAATAAATAAATTCATATTATTAGGGTGCACCCTCATTGGAAAATTAATAACGAAAGATTCATATTTTCAACCTATACTTTAAAAACATCTCCCTTGACCACAGTACTATAAACCATTTATTTGCTGACCTATACTGATATTCCCTATGTGACATATCCCCCTAGATATCTTGTATACCTATACACCTAGAGCATAAACGCTTGAAGGTCAATGTCTATATTTAACCCTTTAGGGGTCAGACTTTCCAACTGCTGGATCCATTTGGTCTCTTTTTTTCTTAAAGAGTTAAGTCTTTGATGAGGATTTGAGCCTGCTGGTACAGTTTCAAGGATGCTAATTCGTAAACTGCTGGGGTCTTTTTTATGATGGATTCTAAAATGTTCTGACACACTGTATGTCTTTAAACCTAACTCAATATTATTAATGTGTTCATAACATCTCCGTTTTACTTTCCTTTTCGTCCTTCCTATGTAGATACTCCCACATTTGCATGTCAAGCTATATACTACATATGTAGACTGGCACGTGCCCCTAGATTTAATTGGTACTGTTTTGGTATTATTCCAATTTGCAATTGAATCTTTGTTCCAAATAATCGGGCACATACAACAATTTTTTCTCCCACATTTATATGTTCCCGGTTTCCCTGAGACCCATCTATCTAAGGTGCCTGTTCTAATATCAGTCTAACAACCGCTTGTTTGATCTTATTTCAATCACTTTTTTGCATCTGGTAGGGAAAAAAATAGAAGCCGACTTTCGGCTGACTCCGATTTAATGCGCTATACATTATTAGTATGGGTCAGCGTGTATGATCCATTCTCAATGGATTTCATTTGTTTATTTCTTGAGCTGTTATACTTTTGCTTGTTTTTGCTTTCAGATCTAAGTGGTGACTGTAAATTAGCGGTATACATTGAGAAGCTAACTCCATGTACTTTGTATAAATAACATTGTTGTGGAAACCACTATGTCACCGTCTAGCTAACTCCATGTGCTTGAATAAATAACATTGTTGTGAAAACCACTATGTTACCATCTAGTGTAAAAAAATAATCACATGACAGTGGTAACTTCATCTGTCCTAAATATGTTTCTTTTGGTCTTACATTGGTGGGTGTGTGGAGATTAACTATATTTCATATAACGACAGGTGTCATTCTTAAATAGAGATAATCAGTGTGACAGGGTGACATTCTTAAATAGAGATAATCAGTCATTAATACCCACAATGTGATAAATAATATCATATAATTAGGCTCGTATATGTACTCCTAATTGGAAGTTGTCTGTCAAAATTATAGAGACAGTGATGGCTTAAAATGACTTGAAACGATTTAAATGATTTATCTAGGGTTAGATGTTGCTTAAGCATAAGGAAAAAATATATATATATGATCTTAGCTGTTAGTTCGTAGTGTTTTTGATAACTTGAATGTTTGCCACTTCAAAAAATGAAGCACAGGGATGATTCTTAATAACCATTTAATTGCTATCTAGTTATATCTTCGATAACTTCGTGCTAGTGTGAAGGGTAAAAGGTAAATCATTCTCAATATCACCTTAGTGCTAGTGTACAGGGTATAAGGTAAATTATTCCTTACAACCACCATTTATACTAATGTGAGCTGTAGTTTGCTGTCTAGTGACTTCCCCGTGGTATTAAACTTAACTTGTATTACAAGTTAAAAGTAAATGTATGTGCTAGAATTAAACTTGGGTTTTTTTTTTAAAATAGTGCACAAAAAAGTTTTAAGGGCTCAAAGATATGAGGTCTCAGGTGTTAGATAAAAAGGGCAGGCAATGGGCTTTAACATAGAAATACATACATACACATAAAAACATATTTATACATATATAGACATATATAAGTGCATTATAGCCCTTTGCAGTCAATGAGATGAAAAGATGTAAAATCATATTTATGCAATATTCATATTTAATAAAGGTTTTAAAGGGACACTGAACCCAATTTTTTTCTTTCATGATTAACCAACTTTCTAATTTACTCCTATTATCAATTCTTTTTTCACTTGCTATCTTTATTTTAAATGCAGGAATGTAAATCTTAGCAGCCAGCCCATTTTAGGTTCAGCACCATGGATAGTGATTGCTTATTGGAGGCTTACATTTACCCAACCAAAAGCAAGCATAACCCAGGTTCTCAACCAAAAATGGTCCGGCTCCTATGCATCACATACCTGCTTTTTAAATATTTGCATGCTCTATCTGAATTATGAAAGAAAAAAATGTGAGTTTAGTGTCCCTTTAACTATGTATTTACTGTAAATATTGTACATTCCAATGTTCTGCACATAGTATTTTTAAATATATATTTCTATATATATATATCTATAAATGTATACCTATTTATAATCATGTATATATTGTATATACAAATACATATATAATATATATATATATATATATATATATACAGTATATATATATATATATATATATACACACAGTCATGTGGGAAAAAAAGTATTATTCTAGGGTTTTACGTATCAGGACATAAATACAACCTCAGATGTACAACAACACATGACATATTATACTGTGTCATGATTTATTTAACAAAAATAAAGCCACAATGGAAAAGCCATGTGTGAAAAGTACACTTTATGATTCAATAGCTTGTAGAACCACCTTTAGCAGCAATAACTTGAAGTAAACATTTTCTGTATGACTTTATCAGTCTCTCACATCATTGTGGAGGACGTTTGGACCACTTTTCTTCAAAACATTGCTTCAGTTCATTGAGGTTTGTGGGCATTTGTTTATGCACATCTCTCTTAAAGTCCCACCACAGCATTTCAATCGGGTTGAGGTATGGACTTTAACTGGGCTTTTGCAACACCTTGATTCTTTTCAGCCATTCTGTTTTAGATTTGCTGGTGTGCTTGGGATCATTGACCTATTGCGTGACCCAATTTTGGCCAAACTTCAGCTGTCAGACAGATGGCCTCACATTTGACTCCAGAATACTTTGGTATACAGAGGAGTTCATGGTCGACTCAATGACTGCAAGGTGCCCAGTTCCTGTGGCTGCAAAACAAGCCCAAATCATCATCCCTCTACCACTGTGCTTGACAGTTGGTATGAGATGTTTGTGCTGATATGCTGTGTTTTGCCAAATGTGACGCTGTACATTATGGCCAAACATCTCCACTTTGGTCTTATCTCTCCAAAGGACATTGTTCCAGAAGTCTTGTGGTTTGTTCAGATGCAACTCTGTAAACCTAAGCCGTACTGCAATGTTCTTTTTAGAGAGAAGAGGCTTTCTCCTGGCAACCCTTCCATAGAAACCACACTTGTTCATTATTTTTCTAATTGTACTGTCTTGAACTTTAACATGCTAACTGAGGCCTGTAGAGTCTGAGTTGTAACTCTTGTTTTTTTTTTTGCAATTTCTCTGAGCATTGCACAGTCTGACCTTGAGATGAATTTGCTGGGATGTCCACTCCTGGAAAGACTGGCAGCTGTCTTGAATGTATTCCACTTGTGATTTAAATAATGATGGACTTTAAATTGTTTGGAAATGGCCTATTAACCCTTCTCAGATTGATGGGCAGCATCAATTGCTTCTCTAAGATCATTGCTGATGTCTTTCCTCCTTGGCATTGTGTTACACACACCTAAATGCTCCAGATCAGCAAACTGCTAAAACTTTGGCTTTTATAGAGGTGGTCACACTTGCTGATGATACATTAATCAAGGGCATTTGATTAGTAGCACCTGGCTGCTACATAGCCTCTTAATTTGTATGGAAGCAGTAAGGGTGAACTTAGTTTTTCACACATGGCTTTTACATTTAGGCTTTATTTTTGTTAAATAAATCATGACACAGTGTAATATGTCATGTGTTGCTGTTCATCATAGCTTGTATTTGCCTTATTTTAAAACCTGCTAAGGACCAGATGATTTTTATCATGTCCTGATACGTAAAACCATAGAATTCAAAGAGGATGTAATTTCTTTTTCATATGACTGTATATATAGGTATAAATATATATTTTCTTAATGGAAAGAGTCCACAGCTGCATTCATTACTTTTGGGAAATAAGAACCTGGCCACCAGGAGGAGGCAAAGACACTCCAGCCAAAGGCTTAAATACTCCTTCCACTTCCTTTATCCCCCAGTCATTCTTTGCCTTTCATCCCAGGAGGTTGGCAGAGAAGTGTCAGATGTTTGTTTTTGTCTCTTATGGAGGGTAGTACTCTTCAACATGGGATGGGAGCACAATGAAGTGAAGAGGGCTAAGGGTACAAATAGCCACAAAGGTTCCAGTATAGGAATCAAAGGAATATCAACTGTAAGAAAAATAAGGACTTGAGACAAAGTGACTGAGTAGCCAGAGAGGAACTCAGAGTACACAAAATAATCAAGCAATGTGTACAAGGGGAAGTGAAGTTATAAAGGCTAAAGGGGTGGAGCCCAGTTAAAGAGACATTACAGACACTTGGCACCTATTATACCTTGCTGGTCAGGTGGGGTTGCAAAGTGCTATTTATGTTTCTTGTTATTTGTTTTACAAGTTTCAGCTAAGCATTCTCAAGAGGACCTGCGGGTCTTTGTGGCTCTCAGGATTGTTTCAGTCCTATATAGCCGTCTCTCTGGTGACTGGGTCAGTGAATTTTGCTGCATCACTCTATGTTGCTTCCGATGCCATCGGAACCTAGAGTATTCCTTCTCACATGGTGAGAAAATTAGAGAATTTAGCGCCTCTTTTCCACCTGTCAGAGCGGTGTTGCTTAGGAAATTGTCGTTTTGGACTTGTTCCTTTAGTGGTTCTCTTTTTCATTGAGACCTCTTGGATGTCCGTTCTCCATGTGGATGGGTCGCCTTCGGGGGACTTGGATTCCCTTCGGGAGCTGGTTGTTTCTTTTTTGGGACTTTAGACAGTGAGGTCTTTTTGGGCTCCGGTTAGGGGTCCTTCCCCAGTGTTGGGAATGCTCTGGATCTCCTTCTTGGGAAGAAGAGGTCCTAGTTGTTTTCCACTCATAGGGTTCGGGTATTGCCATCCAGGTGGCATCCAAACCCATGTTTTACTGTCCTCTGATTTCGAATCTGAGGTGATGTGGAGGCTTGATGTTAATCTGTTTGGGTGACTTGTCCTCACTGTTCCCCTTGTGTATGGAGCTTGTGACTAGCTGGACAGCTAGCTCAGCATTCTAATGCTCTGTGGCTACTCTGTACTGTAGCAATCTGAGGGTTGCTAGTTCGATCCCCGGCGAGGGCTACTCAGCCTTTCTCCTTTTGAGGTTGATAAAATGAGCAGCGCCTTGTGTCCCTTAAAGGGACAGTCTAGTCCAAAATAAACTTTCATGATTTAGATAGGGCATGTAATTTTAAACAATTTTCCAATTTACTTTTATCACCAATTTTGCTTTGTTCACTTGGTATTCTTAGATGAAAGCTTAACCTAGGAGGTTCATATGCTAATTTCTTAGACCTTGAAGGCCACCTCTTTTCAGAATGCATTTTAACAGTTTTTAACCACTAGAGGGTGTTAGTTCATGTGTTTCATATAGATAACACTGTGCTCATGGACGTGAACTTACCTGGGAGCCAGCACTGATTGGCTAAACTGCAAGTCTGTCAAAAGAACTGAAATAAAGGGGCAGTTTGCAGAGGCTTAGATACAAGATAATCACAGAGGTAAAAAGTATATAAATATAACTGTGTTGGTTATGCAAAACTGGGGAATGAGTAATAAAGGGATTATCTATCTTTTAAAACAATAAAAATTCTGGTGTAGACTGTCACTTTAAGGGGGATTAGCCGCGCCTTTCAAGCACAATCATGTTAATGTTGCTTGGATGCCTGTTAGCTCTAGTGTCCTTTTATGGCCTTGGCTCTTTGAAGCGTTGGGCTCCTGCAAGGAGTGGTCTCTTTCCTTTGGGTCGGGACTTGCAAGGGCTTCTTGCTCTTCTTATCCGGGTTATTCTGGATATTTCCCTGGGAGGTCTGTTTGTGATATCAGACGAGAGATTTATGTTCCTGGAATATTGTTTAATCTAAACATTTGTGGGGCTTGGGCTTCTTGTCCTGATCTTCCGGTGGTCGAGGGTCTTACTCAACGTTTTCTCTTTGTGGATCCCGCTGTGGCATGTTCCCGGACCTTATGATCCTAGGACTGGCCTGGGGGTTCCAGTTTCCGGGGTACTTGGGCTTATCCCTTGTTTTGGCTGTTCTGTTTTACAACTTGGCCAGATTTACTGAGAGCCGTGGCTCCTTGGAGCTTGACTTGTGCCGGTCGATACGGTTCCCTTGGGATAGCTAACTAACGTGACCTGATGGTAGGCTTTCCTGTCTTGCAAACGGAAGGTTTGTGGTTGCTCAGCTGTCACTTTTGTGCCTGGTATGTGTGCTAGCACGATAGTGTTTTAAGGGGTTCTTCCGTGTTCGTCAGTAGTGATGTCGCGAATAGTTCGCTGGAGAACAGTTCCCGGCGAACATAGCTTGTTCGCATTCGCTGCGGCGGGCGAAAATATGTGATGTTCGGTCCGCCCCCCATTCGTCATCATTGAGTAAGCTTTGACCCTGTATCTCACAGTCTGCAGACACATTACAGCCAATCAGCAGCAGACACTCCCTCCCAGACCCTCCCAGCTCCTGGGCAGCAGCCATTTTAGATTCATTCTGATCCTGCATTCTTAGTGAGAGGAGGGATAGTGTAGCTGCTGCTGATTTTATAGGGAAATTGATAGCTAGGCTAGTGTATTCAGTGTCCACTACAGTCCTGAAGGACTCATCTGATCTCTGCTGTAAGGACAGCACCCCAAAAAGCCCTTTTTAGGGCTACATCAGTCGTTTTTTTTTTTTTTCTTTGTAATCTAATAGCAGTTGCCTGCCTGGCACTGCCAGCGTGTGTCAGGCTCACAACATATACTGTGCCTACTTGCTCAGTGCCACCACTCATATCTGGTGTAACATTAGTGTAAATTTAAAAAAAAAAAACTTTTACATCAGTCTGCTAGTGTAATCTAATTTCAGTTGCCAGGCCAGCCTGCCACTGCCAGCCTGTGTGTCAGGCTCACAGCATATACTGTGCCTACTTGCTCAGTGCCACCACTCATATCTGGCTGGTGTAACAGTAGTGTAATTAAAAAAAAAAAAAAATACATCAGTCTGCTAGTGTAATCTAATAGCAGTTGCCTGCCTGCTACTGCCAGCCTGTGTGTCAGGCTCACAGCATATACTGTGCCTACTTGCTCAGTGCCACCACCAGTCATATCTGGTGTAACATTAGTGTAATTAAAAAAAAAAAAAAAAATACATCAGTCTGCTAGTGTAATCTAATAGCAGTTGCCTGCCTGCTACTGCCAGCCTGTGTGTCAGGCTCACAGCATATACTGTGCCTACTTGCTCAGTGCCACCACCAGTCATATCTGGTGTAACATTAGTGTAAATTTAAAAAAAAAAAACTTTTACACCAGTCTGCTACTGTAATCTAATTTCATTTGCCAGGCCAGCCTGCCACTGCCAGCCTATGTGTCAGGCTCACAGCATATACTGTGCCTACTTGCTCAGTGCCACCACTCATATCTGGTGTAACATTAGTGTAAATTTTTTAAAAAAACTTTTACATCAGTCTGCTAGTGTAATCTAATTTCAGTTGCCAGTCCAGCCTGCCACTGCCAGCCTGTGTGTCAGGCTCACAGCATATACTGTACCTACTTGCTCAGTGCCACCACCAGTCATATCTGGTGTAACAGTAGTGTAAATTAAAAAAAAAAAAACTTTTTTGACTGTGAAACATCAGTCTGCTAGTGTAATCTAATTGCAGTTGCCTGCCTGCCAGCGTGTGTGCCAGACCCACTTGCACAGTGCCACACCACTCATATCTGGTGTAACAGTAGTGTAAATTAAAAAAAAAAACTTTTACATCAGTTTGCTAGTGTAATCTAATAGCAGCTGCCCACCTGCCACTGCCAGCCTGTGTATCAGGCTCACAGCATATACTGTGCCTACTTGCTCCGTGCCACCACTCATATCTGGTGTAACATTAGTGTAAATTTTAAAAAAAAAATTACATCAGTCTGCTAGTGTAATCTAATTTCAGTTGCCAGGCCAGCCTGCCACTGCCAGCCTGTGTGTCAGGCTCACAGCATATACTGTGCCTACTTGCTCAGTGCCATCACTCATATTATCAGTCTGCTAGTGTAATCTAATTTCAGTTGCCAGGCCAGCCTGCCACTGCCAGCCTGTGTGTCAGGCTTACAGCATATACTGTTCCATACTTGCTCAGTGCCACCACTCATATCTGGTGTAACAGTAGTGTAAATTAAAAAAAATTTTTTTTACATCAGTCTGCTAGTGTAATCTAATTTCAGTTGCCAGGCCAGCCTGCCACTTCCAGCCTGTGTGTCAGGCTCACAGCATATACTGTGCCTACTTGCTCAGTGCCACAACTCATATCTGGTGTAACAGTAGTGTAAATTAAAAAAAAAAAAACAACTTTTACATCAGTTTGCTAGTTGCCCACCTGCCACTGCCAGCTTGTGTTTCAGGCTCACAGCATATACTGTGCCTACTTGCTCAGTGCCACCACTCATATCTGGTGTAACATTAGTGTAAATTAAAAAAAATTTTTTTACATCAGTCTGCTAGTGTAATCTAATTTCAGTTGCCAGGCCAGCCTGCCACTTCCAGCCTGTGTGTCAGGCTCACAGCATATACTGTGCCTACTTGCCCAGTGCCACCACCACTCATATTATCTTGTTTAATAGTAGTGTAAGTGTACATTTAAAAATAAAAAATCAATTTTGACTGTGAAACATCAGTCTGCTTTTTTGTGTCAGGCTCACAGCGTATACTGTGCCCACTGGTCCAGTGCCACCACTCATATTATCTTGTTTTATAGTAGTGTAAGTGTACATTTTAAAATAAAAAAACTATTTTGACTCTGAAACATTAGTCTGCTTTTTTGTGTCAGGCTCACAGCGTATACTGTGCCCACTGGTCCAGTGCCACCACTCATATTATCTTGTTTTATAGTAGTGTAAGTGTACATTTTAAAAATAAAAAAACAATTTTGACTGTGAAAGATCAGTCTTCTTTTTTGTGTCAAGCTCACAGCGTATACTGTGCCCACTTGTCCAGTGCCACCACTCACATTATCTTGTTTAATAGTAGTGTAAGTGTACATTTAAAAAAAAACAAAAAACTATTTTGACTGTGAAACATCAATCTGCTTTTTTGTGTCAGGCTCACAGCGTATACTGTGCCCACTTGCCCAGTGCCACCACTCATATTATCTTGTTTAATAGTAGTGTCAGTGTACATTTAAAAAAAAAAAATACATTTTTGATTGTGAAACATCAGTCTGTTTTTTTGTGTCAGGCTCACAGCGTATACTGTGCCCACTCACAGTAGCTTGCACGCATAGTAGCACTAATTGAAAAAAAAATGACAGGCAGAGGCAGGCCAACCCACAGGGGCCGTCGTTGTCGTGGTGCTGTGATTCCCTTTGGCTATAGAATAATGCCCAGTGTTAGGCCACGTACCATGAACACGAAAAGTTCTGATGAAATAGTTGACTTTATAACACAGGACACCCAATCTTCTACAGCTTCCGCCCGTAACATTGACGCACCATCCTCCTCCTCTAGCTTAGCTTCGGGCACCTCTCAACTTACCACTCGCCCGCCTGCCGCCACCACCGACACTAGCACCACAGCCGCCTCACTTGATCTGTCAGAGGAGTTATGTACACCTCAGTGTGAAGAAATGAGTGATGCGCAACCATCATTGACAGAGGATGTAGATAACTGTGATATGTCTCAGTCAGGCAGCATTACAGACATGGACAATGCACGGTGTGATGATGATGATGTTGTACCCGCCGTTGCTTCCGTTGTTGAGTTGTCAGATACAAGTGAAGGGGTTGATGATGATGATGCGTCCGTGGATGTCACGTGGGCGCCCGGTAGAAGAGAAGAAGAACAGGTGGAAAGTTCAGATGGGGAGACAGAGAGGAGCAGGAGGAGGAGACGAGTTGGAAGCAGGGGGAGGTCGTCGCAAGGAGCTAGTGGCACAGTCAGACAGCATGCATTGGCACCCGGGGTCAGCCAGACAGCACGCCAATCAACGCATGCTGTTGCCACCACCAGAATGCCGTCATTGCAGAGTTCAGCAGTGTAGCATTTTTTTATGTGTCTGCCTCTGACAACAGCAATGCCATTTGCAACCTGTGCCAAAAGAAACTGAGTCGTGGGAAGTCCAATACCCACCTAGGTACAACTACTTTGCGAAGGCACATGATCTCACATCACAAACGCCTATGGGATGAACACAAACTCAAAGCCACGATCCTCCTCCTGGTCCAGCATCTTCAGCCACGTCAACCACTGCTGTGCTCCTTGCCCCCTCTCAACCATCCGCCAATCCGTCTCTCTTCCGGAGCAGTTCCTGCTCATCTGCCCACAGTCAGGTGTCTGTCAAGGACATGTTTGAGCGTAAGAAGCCAATGTCAACAAGTCACCCCCTTGCCCGGCGTCTGACTGCTGGCTTGTCTGAACTGTTAGCCAGCCAGCTTTTACCATACAAGCTGGTGGAGTCAGAGGCGTTCAAAAAATTTGTAGCTATTGGGACACCGCAGTGGAAGGTACCCGGGCGAAATTTCTTTGCACAAAAGGCAATCCCCAACCTGTACTCGATTGTGCGAAAGGAAGTAATGGCATGTCTGGCACACAGCGTTGGGGCAAGGGTCCATCTGACCACTGATACCTGGTCTGCAAAGCATGGTCAGGGCAGGTATATCACCTACACTGCGTATTGGGTAAACCTGCTGATGGCAGCCAAGCATGGAATGCCTGGCTCTGCAGAGGAGTTGGTGACACCGCCACGACTTGTAGGCAGGCCTGCTGCCACCTCCTCTACTCCTCCTACTCCATCCTCTTCCATAACCTCCTCAGCTGAGTCCTCTTCTGCTGCTGAGTCTTGCTCCACATCAACGGCACCCCCCCATCTCCCCAGGTACTATTCCACATCCCGGATACGGCAGTGTCACGCTGTCTTGGGGTTGACTTGCCTGAAAGCAGAGAGTCAAACCGCACCAGCACTCCTGTCCGCCCTGAACGCACAGGTGAATCAGTGACTGACTCCGCACCAACTGGAGATCGGCAAAGTGGTTTCTGACAACGGAAGTAATTTGGTGGCGGCATTGAAATTAGGCAAGTTGACACATGTGCCGTGCATGGCACATGTGTGTAATCTGATTGTACAACGCTTTGTACATAAGTACCCAGGCTTACAGGACGTCCTGAAGCAGGCCAGGAAGGTGTGTGGCCATTTCAGGCGTTCCTACATGGCCATGGCGCACTTGTCAGATATCCAGCGGCGAAACAACCTGCCAGTGAGGCGCTTGATTTGCGACAGCCCGACACGTTGGAATTCAACACTCCTAATGTTCGACTGCCTGCTCCAACAAGAAAAAGCTGTTAACAAGTATTTGTATGACCGGGGTGCTAGGACAGCCTCTGGGGAGCTGGGGATTTTTTTGCCACATTACTGGACGCTCATGCGCAATGCTGTAGGCTCATGCGTCCTTTTGAGGAGGTGACAAACCTAGTCAGTCGCACCAAAGGCACCATCAGCGACATCATACCATTTGTTTTCTTCCTGGAGCATGCCCTGCGAAGAGTGCTGGATCAGGCCGTAGATGAGAGTGAAGAGAAAGAGTTGTGGTCTCCATCACCAGCAGAAACAGCCTTATCAGCATCGTTTGCTGGACCAGCGGCAACGCAGGAAGAGGATTGTGAGGAAGAGGAGTCAGAGGAGGAATGTGGCTTTGAGGAGGAGGAGGAAGACCAAGCACAACAGGCATCCCAGGGTGCTCGTTGTTGTCACCTATCTGGTACCTGTGGTGTTGTACGTGGCTGAGGGGAAGAAGATACCTTCAGTGAGATCAGTATGGACGAGGAACGGGACATGAGTAGCTCGGCATCCAACCTTGTGCAAATGGGGTCTTTCATGCTGTCGTGCCTGTTGAGGGACACTCATATAAAAAAGCTGAAGGAGAACGAACTGTACTGGGTGTCCACGCTACTAGACCCCTGGTATAAGCATAAAGTGACTGAAATGTTACAGAATTCCCGCAAGTCGGAAAGGATGGAGCAGTTCAAAAATAAATTAAAAAGTATGCTTTACACAGCGTATAAGGGTGATGTCACAGCACAATGGGAATCTAACAGGGGAAGAGATGAAAGTAATACTCCTCCTCCCATGACCACGCCGGCAAGGACAGGACGCTTTCCAGACGTGTTGTTGATGGAAGACATGCGGACCTTTTTAACTCTTATGCATCGCCACAGCCCTTCGGGATCCAGCCTCAGAGACCGACTCAACCGACAGGTAGCAGACTACCTCGCATTAACTGCGGATCTCGACACTCTGAGGAGCGATGAACTCCTTGACTACTGGGTGTGCAAGCTTGACCTGTGGCCTGAGCTATACCAATTTGCAATCGAACTTCTGGGCTGCCCCGCTTCAAGTGTCCTGTCAGAAAGGACCTTCAGTGCAGCAGGAGGTATTGTCACTGAGAAGAGAAGTCGCCTAGGTCAAAAAAGTCTTGATTATCTCACCTTTATTAAAATGAATGAGGGATGGATCTCGAAGGGACTGACATTGGGCGATACATTTGAGTAAAAAAGGCCTGATGAGATGAGCTGCCTTGGGATAAAAATGGTCCACACGCTGCTGTATTTTATCTTCGAATGCTGAATGACTTGCGTGACTTATCCGCCAACAACTAGGGTTCAAGCCACAATGTTTTAGGGCACTTTCTAACTGTCAAACAAACATCAATTTTTCTGGCCGCTGCTACAGCAGCGGCTTCAATAATACCTAATTTTTTCAGGCATGTGTACATGCCTAATTTTCTGGCATCTGGTGCTGCACTGTGGCTTCAAAACCCAAACCAAAAAAAAGGCACATAACAGGGATTAAACTGCTAAGAATAGTAGTACTTAACACACCACTCATATCTGGTGGCACAGTAGATTGCACGCGCAGTACCCCAAATTTGAAGTAGGAGGACCGACCAAGCATCTTTTTCCATCTCCCGGTTACTAAAATCCATGCCATATACACCTCCCCTGGTGCCGCAACTGCCTCTGGGAACCTTACCATGGGTCCCAGACTGCACGTCTTGTAATTCTCTGTCTGGGAAATGATATATTTATCAAATCTATCGATTTATCTATCAAAAAAAAGGCACATAACAGGGATTAAACTGCTAAGAATAGTAGTACTTAACACACCACTCATATCTGGTGGTACAGTAGATTGCACGCGCAGTACCCCAAATTTGAAGTAGGAGGACCGACCAAGCATCTTTTTCCATCTCCCGGTTACTAAAATCCATGCCATATACACCTCCCCTGGCGCCGCAACTGCCTCTGGGAACCTTACCATGGGTCCCAGACCGCACGTCTTGTAATTCTCTGTCTGGGAAATTATATATTTATCAAATCTATCTATTTATCTATCAAATCTATCTAACTATCAATCGTATCTATCAAACGTATATTGCATCTATTGATCTATGTAATCTATGTATCTATCTATCAAATCTACCTATCTCGTGATTGTGCAGATGGACTGTTTGCGGTTGTTTGCGGTGCGTTACATGGGGAGTTTGGTCTGTCACTGTGAAGCGGGATTAACCCTTACACTACCTGATCAATACAACATCATACCTGATGTTTTAAAGCCCGTTATTCCTTTATGGCTTAAAAACAGACTCTGCATCAACTATGTAATTTTCCGTGGGAGTTTTGCCATGGATCCCCCTCCGGCATGCCACAGTCCAGGTGTTAGTTCCCTTGAAACAACTTTTCCATCACTATTGTGGCCAGAAAGAGTCCCTGTTGGTTTTAAAATTCACCTGCCTATTGAAGTCAATGGCGGTTCGCCCAGTTCGCCGGTTCGCGAACAGTTGCGGAAGTTCGAGTCCGCTGTTTGCGAACCAAAATTTTTACGTTTGCGACATCACTATTCGTCAGTGACTTGGCCTTGTGTCCTCTTGGTTCTTCCTATGACTTCCTGTCTTATGGGCAGGTGTTTATCGACGCTCTTCTCTTCAGGGGGCTCGGTGTCCTACTTACAGAGGTGTAGTTCCTTTTTTGGGGGGCCTCTCCTGTGTTTCGGAGGTTGGAACAGATGTTTTATCTGGTTTGGGGACTGGTCTGCTCTTTGAGTTGTTCCTTTCCATCTGGGGAGCTGCTGGCTCCGCATTGAGACTTAGTCGGGTGGCTTTGCTAGATCCCTTGGGTCTATCGCCTGCTTGATTGTCTTTAGGTTGAAGTGGCTGTGTCCATTCTTCCGCACTTTTGGGGGCCGATCTTGGGGTTCCTTTCAGGTTCCCTTGCTTTTAGATTTGCTGCTGCTTGGGCTGGTCCGGCTAGGTGTAGTTACTGAGATCTGTTGTTCATACTCAGGTCTTGGGAGTGACAGTGGACCTTGTTTTTTGAGGTTATGTGCCTCTCCCCCTTGTAATCTGTGAGTAGGCTTGGCAGCCTGGATTGCCTGGAGTATGTCCTCTGTCTTGGAGGTTGGGCAATCTGCTATTTTGTTCGGCCGCTTCTTCCTTACGGATAGTGTTTTCTCCTTGTCTACCTACGGATGGCAGCATGTTACTGGACTCAGATGTTTATTTCTCAATTTGCTACTTGTACTTTGCTGTTTGCTCAGTCTCTGAGTTCTGAAGTTTTGAGGACTTTGTCTTCAGCTGTCTTTTTGGTGCTGTCGCACGATGTTTGGGAGATGTTTCTTCTCCTTCATGATGCCCGGTTGCTCCTTGTGAGCTGGGCATCATCTCCCCTTGTTCTCGGGATTCATTGGGTCTCTGTGGACTTGGCCCTCCTTTGATGGGGGTTTTTCTTTATGGATTTTGCTGTACCTTGGGTATCCCTTTGGTTTTCCTTGTCCTCTTCCTTTTAGGGATTTTAGTACTGTGCTAGGAAGGGTTGTGCGGGGACCGACTGCTGGGCGACGGTTCTCCTGGAGGAGTGTTGGCTCAGTGAGTCTGCTTGCGGTCTCTTGATAGGCTTTCAGACTATATGCGAGTCAGTGTCTTTGGGGCCTTTTCCTTCTATTTTTTTTTGCCCAGCTCCGACAAAGCGGGTTTTGGTTGTGTTGTGTTTTTTTTTTTAGGAAAGATGTATGAATCAGCGCTTATTTCTACCAGCCGAATACAGACTGGTCCCTCTCACAGAGACCAATAGGTAGTTAGAAATTGAAGAGAAAAAAAAAAAAAGGACTGGCGCTAACAGCTAGGTCAGTGATCAAACAAATAAATGAGTAATTCTCAGAGTAAACATGAGGGAGTGGTTACACCCAAAAAAATTCAAAGAAAGGGAAAGTTCATACTTTCCAAGTAAAATTAAAAGGTAACAATACTGTATATAAAATGGAATTTTCTACAGTCAATAACAATAGTGTATATAATAATGATTTTTCCACAAGAAATAGTAAAAGAGACAGATGTCAAAATATGGAAGACAAACAAGGAGCGCCAACATAGTGTGAATCGTTAAAACAACAAATATAAAAGTGATGTGCAAAAAACTACTCACAAGGAAAGTGGCACCTTAAATGAATAAGGTGCAATAAAGCAGGCTGACATTCAAATTCCAGCAGTCAGTACGCTGGAGGTCTCACCCAGAGGACCTGTGGAATCCAGATAGGCGTCTAGAAAGTAGCACCCACGTTTTTTAGGGCCAATGGCCGGACCAGGTGAGCTGCAAGATGATAGGTGTTCTCCTGCTGCACTCACGCCACCGAGACTTTTCTCAAAAACTGAGAGTGTCAGTGTATGAAAGGTTCCGTGGTAAAAGTCCTGTTTAAAAAACAAGTGGATTGTGGAAAGAAGCAAAAATACCGGGTCGTGGTATAAAACAAACAGTATTTATTTTGCAACGCTTTTCTCAGTCTATTCCAGACCGTTTCATCAGATGCCTGATGAAACGGTCTGGAATAGACTGAGAAACGCGTTGCAAAATAAATACTGTTTGTTTTATACCACGACCCGGTATTTTTGCTTCTTTCCACGATCCACTTGTTTTTTAAACAGGACTTTTACCACGGAAAATTTCATACACTGACACTGTTAGTTTTTGAGAAAAGTCTCGGTGGCGTGAGTGCAGCAGGAGAACACCTATCAGCTTGCAGCTCACCTGGTCCGGCCATTGGCCCTAAAAAACGTGGGTGCTACTTTCTAGACGCCTATCTGGATTCCACAGGTCCTCTGGGTGAGACCTCCAGCGTACTGACTGCTGGAATTTGAATGTCAGCCTGCTTTATTGCACCTTATTCATTTAAGGTGCCACTTTCCTTGTGAGTAGTTTTTTGCACATCACTTTTATATTTGTTGTTTTAACGATTCACACTATGTTGGCGCCCCTTGTTTATCTTCCATTCTAGACACCCTGACCCATCGCACCGCGGGACACAAGAGGAGCACGCCAAATACCTGAACACATCACCGTTCACATATTAGGATTGGACACTTATTTTTTACATCACAGCATTTTTTGGGACATTGATAAGTACTTTTGATATATTTTACTCATCGCCACAAATATCATTGTTTATCTGTGATATCTGATTATTTCAATGTATCACTAATATTATACACAAATTGTCCTGAGAACTTGTTTTTACTCACAATTTATTTTCGTAATTATTATTAATTTATCACACATACCAAACACTGTGCTGTTTATATTTTTTTATTTATGCATACGGGTACAAACCCAATCATAAAGTGTTACGTCCTACTTTGATAACCTGTGTTCCAAGCGCATCCTCTTAAGTTTTTTCCTCCTCAGGAATTTCTTTTTATATTATTTAGATGTCAAAATATTAATAAAACATCAATGTTTATTTAAAAGAGGGATAAAACCTAAATAGGACTGCACAGGAGGTGTCTGGTGTGTAATGGATAATATTAAATAACCTAGCTCTAAAGATGAGCTTGAACAATCAAATTACAATAGGTAAGTGTAATAAAACTATCCTATACACTGGTGACTGCTAAATTATAAATAAGAGCAATATTGACAGTAGTAGCAGTGTGGTCACAGAGCTCTACTAGAGCTATGAATAATATTATTACAGATAAAAATACATAAAATTACTAGCAGACTGGACGTCCAGTGAATAGTAAAATAAACACAGTTTAAAACCAAATATTACACAAGTAGTGGCTGCACATTAAATAAGAGTCTATCTGAAAGACTGGGAATAACCAAAACGATTATCCGGTTATAAGGCAAGTTGTATACGATCAGCGAGAGTTGCTGGAAAATGTAAACAGTTCACTCTCGTATGCTGTTGATCTTGCTCTGCAAGTATTGGATCAATCAGGCATAAGAGAGGGGTACCTGTAGATGGCCGGCGTAATATCCGTTGGTGGGGGCGGCTACCAGGAGCCTGCACTCTCAACAGTAATCGAGTAATGTGGGAAATCCCCTTGTTGGAACTCTAATCCTCTGGGTCTTTTTCCTCCTATCGCAGACCGCTTGCTTTACCGCTGTCCTTTCTGATAGCGGGTGCGGTGCAGATTGCTGGAGCGGTTCCGGTTCCCTTGGCTGTGTGAGTGACGTATATCCGCTTACGTCATAGGGGTTTACGTGCGGTCGTCAACAGCTGGGCTCAGGTTTGGACTGTATCCAAGAAGGGTCCGATTCAGATGCAGGGCTCACCAAACGTATTTTAATTCACGCTTGGGAAAACAAAGTTCTTTGCCTTTTGGTAATAAAGCAGTGGGCCAACATCAACGCGTTTCCCCCCTTCCTTGGGGCTTTTTCAAGAAGTATTGGATGTTAGTCTTGGGTGCTATTAAATACCCCTCCTCTTATTTGTGATTGGTAGAGCTTAAATAAGGGGTGTGGTTTTCTCCAGACTGTCTTCTTAAGGTGGTGCCTGTATTTTTCATAAAGACACAGTAGTAAAGGTCCTTTATTTAAGAATAAGAATATTGATATTAAAACACAGACAATTGTTCTGCATATATAACAGTATTAATAAGCCTCAAACTGACTATTATCACTCATATGGGTAATACAAACAGAGAGGACTATTGCAATGTATACAGGCGATTCCTATTGCCAAGTAGTTCTTTTTCTATTTTTTCCTGAGTCTGTAAATATATATATATCTAACTTGCAGAGTGTAGACATCTAAAGACACAGGCATTATATATGAAGTATATATAAAATATATATAATATATAACATATAAAAAATATATATATAGATTAGAATTAAAATATTTATCACTAGATGTGAAGAGAAATAATGTTAACCCTATAAGCATATGTTAGTAGGCTCAAATAATTACCCTATTAATCAAACATGAATGGTGTTACATCTAATTCTGAATTGAGCCCTAAGGCTCAAGATCAACAGCATATGAGAGTGAACTGTTTACATTTTCCAGCAACTCTCGCTGATCGTATACAACTTGCCTTATAACCGGATAATCATTTTGGTTATTCCCAGTCTTTCAGATAGACTCTTATTTAATGTGCAGCTACTACTTGTGTAATATTTGGTTTTAAACTGTGTTTATTTTACTATTCACTGGACGTCCAGTCTGCTAGTAATTTTATGTATTTTTACCTGTAATAATATTATTCATAGCTCTAGTAGAGCTCTGTGACCACACTGCTACTACTGTCAATATTGCTCTTATTTATAATTTAGCAGTCACCAGTGTATAGGATAGTTTTATTACACTTACCTATTGTAATTTGCTTGTTCGAGCTCATCTTTAGAGCTAGGTTATTTAATATTATCCATTACACACCAGACACCTCCTGTGCAGTCCTATTTAGGTTGTATCCCTCTTTTAAATAAACATTGATGCTTTATTAATATTTTGACATCTGTCTCTTTTACTATTTCTTGTGGAAAAATCATTATTATATACACTATTGCTATTGACTGTAGAAAATTCCATTTTATATACATTATTGTTACCTTTTAATTTTACTTGGAAAGTATGAACTTTCCCTTTCTTTGAATTTTTTTGGGTGTAACCACTCCCTCATGTTTACTCTGAGAATTACTCATTTATTTGTTTGATCACTGACCTAGCTGTTAGCGCCAGTACTTTTTTTTTTTTAGGCCTGATGCCCTCAGAATGGGCCGCCTATTGTACCCTCCCATTTTTGCATTCAGTGTCCTCTATAGCTTGGGTATTGTTTTCAAAAAAGTAATGAATGCAGCTGTGGACATCTTTCCATTTATGAAGAAGAACTTAAATTATGCTTACCTGATAATTTTCTTTTCTTCAGATGGAAAGAGTCCACAGCTCCCCACCCGAATTTTTTCTGTTGGGCGTCTTAATTTTTATTTTTCTGGCACATTTTCACCCTGGTATTTCTTCTACTGTTCCTTGTTCCTCGACAGAATGACTGGGGGATGAGGGAAGTGGGAGGAGTATTTAAGCCTTTTGCTAGGGTGCCTCCTCCTGGTGGCCAGGTTCTTATTTCCCAAAAGTAATGAATGCAGCTGTGGACTCTTTCCATCTGAAGAAAAGAAAATTATCAGGTAAGCATAATTTAAGTTTTGTGCAAAAATCCACATCATATCCTGCTTTTTCTCCCTGTGCACTTCCACATCATACCCTGCGTGTTCTCCCTGTGCATTCCCACATAATAACCTGCTTGTTCTCCCTGTGCATTGCCACATCATACCCTGCTTGTTCTCCCTGTGCATTGCCACATCATACCCTGCTTGTTCTCCCTGTGCATTCCCACATCATACCCTGCTTGTTCTCCCTGTGCACTCTCACATCATACCCTGCTTGTTCTCCCTCTGCACTCTCACATCATATCCTGCTTGTTCTCCCTGTGCACTCTCAAATCATACCCTGCTTGTTCTCCCTGTGCACTCTCACATCATACCCTGCTTGTTCTCCCTGTGCACTCTCACATCATACCCTGCTTGTTCTACCTGTGCACTCTCACATCATACCCTGATTGTACTCCCTGTGCACTCTCACATCATACCGTTTGTTCTTCCTGTGCATTCCCACATCATACCCTGCTTGTTCTGTCTATACATTCTCACATCATACCCTTCTTCTTCTTCCTGTGCACTCTCACATCATACCCTGCTTGTTTTCCCTGTGCATTCCCACATCATACCCTGCTTGTTCTCCCTGTGCATTCCCACATCATACCCTGCTTGTTCTCCCTGTGCATTCCCACATCATACCTTGCCTATTCTCCCTGTGCATTCCCACATCATACCCTGCTTGTTCTCCCTGTGCATTCTCACATCATACCCTGCTTGTTCTCCCTGTGTACTCTCACATCATACCCTGCTTGTTCTCCTTGTGTACTCTCACATCATACCCTGCTTGTTCTGTCTGTACATTCTCACATCATACCCTGCTTGTTCTCCCTGTGCACTCTCACATCATACCCTTCTTGTTCTACCTGTGCACTCTCACATCATACCCTGATTGTACTCCCTGTGCACTCTCACATCATACCCTGCTTGTTCTCCCTGTGCACTCTCACATCATACCCTGCTTGTTCTTCCTGTGCATTCCCACATCATACCCTGCTTGTTCTGTCTATACATTCTCACATCATACCCTGCTTCTTCTCCCTGTGCACTCTCACATCATACCCTGCTTGTTCTCCCTGTGCATTCCCACATCATACCATGCTTGTTCTGTCTGTACATTCTCACATCATACCCTGCTTCTTCTCCCTGTGCACTCTCACATCATACCCTGCTTGTTCTGTCTGTACATTCTCACATCATACCTTGCTTGTTCTCCCTGTGCATTCTCACATCATACCCTGTTTGTTCTCCCTGTGTACTCTCACATCATACCCTGCTTGTTCTGTCTGTACATTCTCACATCATACCCTGCTTGTTCTCCCTGTGCACTCTCACATCATACCCTGCTTGTTCTCCCTGTGCACTCTCACATCATACCCTGTTTATTCTCCCTGTGTACTCTCACATCATACCCTGTTTGTACTCCCTGTGCATTCCCACATCATATCCTGCTTTTTCTCCCTGTGCACTTCCACATCATACCCTGCGTGTTCTCCCTGTGCATTCCCACTTAATAACCTGCTTGTTCTCCCTGTGCATTGCCACATCATACCCTGCTTGTTCTCCCTGTGCATTGCCACATCATACCCTGCTTGTTCTCCCTGTGCATTCCCACATCATACCCTGCTTGTTCTCCCTGTGCATTGCCACATCATACCCTGCTTGTTCTCCCTGTGCATTGCCACATCATACCCTGCTTGTTCTCCCTGTGCACTCTCACATCATACCCTGCTTGTTCTCCCTGTGCACTCTCACATCATACCCTGCTTGTTCTCCCTGTGCACTCTCACATCATACCCTGCTTGTTCTACCTGTGCACTCTCACATCATACCCTGATTGTACTCCCTGTGCACTCTCACATCATACCGTTTGTTCTTCCTGTGCATTCCCACATCATACCCTGCTTGTTCTGTCTATACATTCTCACATCATACCCTGCTTCTTCTTCCTGTGCACTCTCACATCATACCCTGCTTGTTATCCCTGTGCATTCCCACATCATACCCTGCTTGTTCTCCCTGTGCATTCCCACATCATACCCTGCTTGTTCTCCCTGTGCATTCCCACATCATACCCTGCTTATTCTCCCTGTGCATTCCCACATCATACCCTGCTTGTTCTCCCTGTGCATTCTCACATCATACCCTGCTTGTTCTCCCTGTGTACTCTCACATCATACCCTGCTTGTTCTCCCTGTGTACTCTCACATCATACCCTGCTTGTACTGTCTGTACATTCTCACATCATACCCTGCTTGTTCTCCCTGTGTACTCTCACATCATACCCTGCTTGTTCTGTCTGTACATTCTCACATCATACCCTGCTTGTTCTCCCTGTGCACTCTCACATCATACCCTGCTTGTTCTCCCTGTGCACTCTCACATCATACCCTGTTTATTCTCCCTGTGTACTCTCACATCATACCCTGTTTGTACTCCCTGTGAATTCCCACATCATATCCTGCTTTTTCTCCCTGTGCACTTCCACATCATACCCTGCGTGTTCTCCCTGTGCATTCCCACATAATAACCTGCTTGTTCTCCCTGTGCATTGCCACATCATACCCTGCTTGTTCTCCCTGTGCATTGCCACATCATACCCTGCTTGTTCTCCCTGTGCATTCCCACATCATACCCTGCTTGTTCTCCCTGTGCATTGCCACATCATACCCTGCTTGTTCTCCCTGTGCATTGCCACATCATACCCTGCTTGTTCTCCCTGTGCACTCTCAAATCATACCCTGCTTGTTCTCCCTATGCACTCTCACATCATACCCTGCTTGTTCTCCCTGTGCACTCTCACATCATACCCTGCTTGTTCTACCTGTGCACTCTCACATCATACCCTGATTGTACTCCCTGTGCACTCTCACATCATACCGTTTGTTCTTCCTGTGCATTCCCACATCATACCCTGCTTGTTCAGTCTATACATTCTCACATCATACCCTGCTTCTTCTTCCTGTGCACTCTCACATCATACCCTGCTTGTTTTCCCTGTGCATTCCCACATCATACCCTGCTTGTTCTCCCTGTGCATTCCCACATCATACCCTGCTTGTTCTCCCTGTGTACTCTCACATCATACCCTGCTTGTTCTCCTTGTGTACTCTCACATCATACCCTGCTTGTTCTGTCTGTACATTCTCACATCATACCCTGCTTGTTCTCCCTGTGCACTCTCACATCATACCCTTCTTGTTCTACCTTTGCACTCTCACATCATACCCTGATTGTACTCCCTGTGCACTCTCACATCATACCCTGCTTGTTCTCCCTGTGCACTCTCACATCATACCCTGCTTGTTCTTCCTGTGCATTCCCACATCATACCCTGCTTGTTCTGTCTATACATTCTCACATCATACCCTGCTTCTTCTCCCTGTGCACTCTCACATCATACCCTGCTTGTTCTCCCTGTGCATTCCCACATCATACCATGCTTGTTCTGTCTGTACATTCTCACATCATACCCTGCTTCTTCTCCCTGTGCACTCTCACATCATACCCTGCTTGTTCTGTCTGTACATTCTCACATCATACCTTGCTTGTTCTCCCTGTGCATTCTCACATCATACCCTGTTTGTTCTCCCTGTGTACTCTCACATCATACCCTGCTTGTTCTGTCTGTACATTCTCACATCATACCCTGCTTGTTCTCCCTGTGCACTCTCACATCATACCCTGCTTGTTCTCCCTGTGCACTCTCACATCATACCCTGTTTATTCTCCCTGTGTACTCTCACATCATACCCTGTTTGTACTCCCTGTGCATTCCCACATCATATCCTGCTTTTTCTCCCTGTGCACTTCCACATCATACCCTGCGTGTTCTCCCTGTGCATTCCCACTTAATAACCTGCTTGTTCTCCCTGTGCATTGCCACATCATACCCTGCTTGTTCTCCCTGTGCATTGCCACATCATACCCTGCTTGTTCTCCCTGTGCATTCCCACATCATACCCTGCTTGTTCTCCCTGTGCATTGCCACATCATACCCTGCTTGTTCTCCCTGTGCATTCCCACATCATACCCTGCTTGTTCTCCCTGTGCACTCTCAAATCATACCCTGCTTGTTCTCCCTGTGCACTCTCACATCATACCCTGCTTGTTCTCCCTGTGCACTCTCACATCATACCCTGCTTGTTCTACCTGTGCACTCTCACATCATACCCTGATTGTACTCCCTGTGCACTCTCACATCATACCGTTTGTTCTTCCTGTGCATTCCCACATCATACCCTGCTTGTTCTGTCTATACATTCTCACATCATACCCTGCTTCTTCTTCCTGTGCACTCTCACATCATACCCTGCTTGTTTTCCCTGTGCATTCCCACATCATACCCTGCTTGTTCTCCCTGTGCATTCCCACATCATACCCTGCTTGTTCTCCCTGTGCATTCCCACATCATACCCTGCTTGTTCTCCCTGTGCATTCCCACATCATACCCTGCTTGTTCTCCCTGTGCATTCTCACATCATACCCTGCTTGTTCTCCCTGTGTACTCTCACATCATACCCTGCTTGTACTGTCTGTACATTCTCACATCATACCCTGCTTGTTCTCCCTGTGTACTCTCACATCATACCCTGCTTGTTCTGTCTGTACATTCTCACATCATACCCTGCTTGTTCTCCCTGTGCACTCTCACATCATACCCTGCTTGTTCTCCCTGTGCACTCTCACATCATACCCTGCTTGTTCTCCCTGTGTACTCTCACATCATACCCTGTTTGTACTCCCTGTGCATTCCCACATCATATCCTGCTTTTTCTCCCTGTGCACTTCCACATCATACCCTGCGTGTTCTCCCTGTGCATTCCCACATAATAACCTGCTTGTTCTCCCTGTGCATTCCCACATCATACCCTGCTTGTTCTCCCTGTGCATTGCCACATCATACCCTGCTTGTTCTCCCTGTGCATTCCCACATCATACCCTGCTTGTTCTCCCTGTGCATTGCCACATCATACCCTGCTTGTTCTCCCTGTGCATTGCCACATCATACCCTGCTTGTTCTCCCTGTGCACTCTCAAATCATACCCTGCTTGTTCTCCCTGTGCACTCTCACATCATACCCTGCTTGTTCTCCCTGTGCACTCTCACATCATACCCTGCTTGTTCTACCTGTGCACTCTCACATCATACCCTGATTGTACTCCCTGTGCACTCTCACATCATACCGTTTGTTCTTCCTGTGCATTCCCACATCATACCCTGCTTGTTCTGTCTATACATTCTCACATCATACCCTGCTTCTTCTTCCTGTGCACTCTCACATCATACCCTGCTTGTTCTCCCTGTGCATTCCCACATCATACCCTGCTTGTTCTCCCTGTGCATTCCCACATCATACCCTGCTTGTTCTCCCTGTGTACTCTCACATCATACCCTGCTTGTTCTCCCTGTGTACTCTCACATCATACCCTGCTTGTTCTGTCTGTACATTCTCACATCATACCCTGCTTGTTCTCCCTGTGCACTCTCACATCATACCCTTCTTGTTCTACCTGTGCACTCTCACATCATACCCTGATTGTACTCCCTGTGCACTCTCACATCATACCCTGCTTGTTCTCCCTGTGCACTCTCACATCATACCCTGCTTGTTCTTCCTGTGCATTCCCACATCATACCCTGCTTGTTCTGTCTATACATTCTCACATCATACCCTGCTTCTTCTCCCTGTGCACTCTCACATCATACCCTGCTTGTTCTCCCTGTGCATTCCCACATCATACCATGCTTGTTCTGTCTGTACATTCTCACATCATACCCTGCTTCTTCTCCCTGTGCACTCTCACATCATACCCTGCTTGTTCTGTCTGTACATTCTCACATCATACCTTGCTTGTTCTCCCTGTGCATTCTCACATCATACCCTGTTTGTTCTCCCTGTGTACTCTCACATCATACCCTGCTTGTTCTGTCTGTACATTCTCACATCATACCCTGCTTGTTCTCCCTGTGCACTCTCACATCATACCCTGCTTGTTCTCCCTGTGCACTCTCACATCATACCCTGTTTATTCTCCCTGTGTACTCTCACATCATACCCTGTTTGTACTCCCTGTGCATTCCCACATCATATCCTGCTTTTTCTCCCTGTGCACTTCCACATCATACCCTGCGTGTTCTCCCTGTGCATTCCCACTTAATAACCTGCTTGTTCTCCCTGTGCATTGCCACATCATACCCTGCTTGTTCTCCCTGTGCATTCCCACATCATACCCTGCTTGTTCTCCCTGTGCATTCCCACATCATACCCTGCTTGTTCTCCCTGTGCATTGCCACATCATACCCTGCTTGTTCTCCCTGTGCATTGCCACATCATACCCTGCTTGTTCTCCCTGTGCACTCTCAAATCATACCCTGCTTGTTCTCCCTGTGCACTCTCACATCATACCCTGCTTGTTCTACCTGTGCACTCTCACATCATACCCTGATTGTACTCCCTGTGCACTCTCACATCATACCGTTTGTTCCTCCTGTGCATTCCCACATCATACCCTGCTTGTTCTGTCTATACATTCTCACATCATACCCTGCTTCTTCTTCCTGTGCACTCTCACATCATACCCTGCTTGTTCTCCCTGTGCATTCCCACATCATACCCTGCTTGTTCTCCCTGTGCATTCCCACATCATACCCTGCTTGTTCTCCCTGTGCATTCCCACATCATACCCTGCTTGTTCTCCCTGTGCATTCCCACATCATACCCTGCTTGTTCTCCCTGTGTACTCTCACATCATACCCTGCTTGTTCTCCCTGTGTACTCTCACATCATACCCTGCTTGTTCTCCCTGTGTACTCTCACATCATACCCTGCTTGTACTGTCTGTACATTCTCACATCATACCCTGCTTGTTCTCCCTGTGTACTCTCACATCATACCCTGCTTGTTCTGTCTGTACATTCTCACATCATACCCTGCTTGTTCTCCCTGTGCACTCTCACATCATACCCTGCTTGTTCTCCCTGTGCACTCTCACATCATACCCTGTTTATTCTCCCTGTGTACTCTCACATCATACCCTGTTTGTACTCCCTGTGCATTCCCACATCATATCCTGCTTTTTCTCCCTGTGCACTTCCACATCATACCCTGCGTGTTCTCCCTGTGCATTCCCACATCATACCCTGCTTGTTCTCCCTGTGCATTGCCACATCATACCCTGCTTGTTCTCCCTGTGCATTGCCACATCATACCCTGCTTGTTCTCCCTGTGCATTCCCACATCATACCCTGCTTGTTCTCCCTGTGCATTGCCACATCATACCCTGCTTGTTCTCCCTGTGCATTGCCACATCATACCCTGCTTGTTCTCCCTGTGCACTCTCACATCATACCCTGCTTGTTCTCCCTGTGCACTCTCACATCATACCCTGCTTGTTCTCCCTGTGCACTCTCACATCATACCCTGCTTGTTCTACCTGTGCACTCTCACATCATACCCTGATTGTACTCCCTGTGCACTCTCACATCATACCGTTTGTTCTTCCTGTGCATTCCCACATCATACCCTGCTTGTTCTGTCTATACATTCTCACATCATACCCTGCTTCTTCTTCCTGTGCACTCTCACATCATACCCTGCTTGTTTTCCCTGTGCATTCCCACATCATACCCTGCTTGTTCTCCCTGTGCATTCCCACATCATACCCTGCTTGTTCTCCCTGTGCATTCCCACATCATACCCTGCTTGTTCTCCCTGTGCATTCCCACATCATACCCTGCTTGTTCTCCCTGTGCATTCTCACATCATACCCTGCTTGTTCTCCCTGTGTACTCTCACATCATACCCTGCTTGTTCTCCCTGTGTACTCTCACATCATACCCTGCTTGTTCTGTCTGTACATTCTCACATCATACCCTGCTTGTTCTCCCTGTGCACTCTCACATCATACCCTTCTTGTTCTACCTGTGCACTCTCACATCATACCCTGATTGTACTCCCTGTGCACTCTCACATCATACCCTGCTTGTTCTCCCTGTGCACTCTCACATCATACCCTGCTTGTTCTCCCTGTGTACTCTCACATCATACCCTGCTTGTTCTGTCTGTACATTCTCACATCATACCCTGCTTGTTCTCCCTGTGCACTCTCACATCATACCCTGCTTGTTCTCCCTGTGCACTCTCACATCATACCCTGTTTATTCTCCCTGTGTACTCTCACATCATACCCTGTTTGTACTCCCTGTGCATTCCCACATCATATCCTGCTTTTTCTCCCTGTGCACTTCCACATCATACCCTGCGTGTTCTCCCTGTGCATTCCCACTTAATAACCTGCTTGTTCTCCCTGTGCATTGCCACATCATACCCTGCTTGTTCTCCCTGTGCATTGCCACATCATACCCTGCTTGTTCTCCCTGTGCATTCCCACATCATACCCTGCTTGTTCTCCCTGTGCATTGCCACATCATACCCTGCTTGTTCTCCCTGTGCATTGCCACATCATACCCTGCTTGTTCTCCCTGTGCACTCTCAAATCATACCCTGCTTGTTCTCCCTGTGCACTCTCACATCATACCCTGCTTGTTCTCCCTGTGCACTCTCACATCATACCCTGCTTGTTCTACCTGTGCACTCTCACATCATACCCTGATTGTACTCCCTGTGCACTCTCACATCATACCGTTTGTTCTTCCTGTGCATTCCCACATCATACCCTGCTTGTTCTGTCTATACATTCTCACATCATACCCTGCTTCTTCTTCCTGTGCACTCTCACATCATACCCTGCTTGTTTTCCCTGTGCATTCCCACATCATACCCTGCTTGTTCTCCCTGTGCATTCCCACATCATACCCTGCTTGTTCTCCCTGTGCATTCCCACATCATACCCTGCTTGTTCTCCCTGTGCATTCCCACATCATACCCTGCTTGTTCTCCCTGTGCATTCTCACATCATACCCTGCTTGTTCTCCCTGTGTACTCTCACATCATACCCTGCTTGTACTGTCTGTACATTCTCACATCATACCCTGCTTGTTCTCCCTGTGTACTCTCACATCATACCCTGCTTGTTCTGTCTGTACATTCTCACATCATACCCTGCTTGTTCTCCCTGTGCACTCTCACATCATACCCTGCTTGTTCTCCCTGTGCACTCTCACATCATACCCTGTTTATTCTCCCTGTGTACTCTCACATCATACCCTGTTTGTACTCCCTGTGCATTCCCACATCATATCCTGCTTTTTCTCCCTGTGCACTTCCACATCATACCCTGCGTGTTCTCCCTGTGCATTCCCACATAATAACCTGCTTGTTCTCCCTGTGCATTGCCACATCATACCCTGCTTGTTCTCCCTGTGCATTGCCACATCATACCCTGCTTGTTCTCCCTGTGCATTCCCACATCATACCCTGCTTGTTCTCCCTGTGCATTGCCACATCATACCCTGCTTGTTCTCCCTGTGCATTGCCACATCATACCCTGCTTGTTCTCCCTGTGCACTCTCAAATCATACCCTACTTGTTCTCCCTGTGCACTCTCACATCATACCCTGCTTGTTCTCCCTGTGCACTCTCACATCATACCCTGCTTGTTCTACCTGTGCACTCTCACATCATACCCTGATTGTACTCCCTGTGCACTCTCACATCATACCGTTTGTTCTTCCTGTGCATTCCCACATCATACCCTGCTTGTTCTGTCTATACATTCTCACATCATACCCTGCTTCTTCTTCCTGTGCACTCTCACATCATACCCTGCTTGTTTTCCCTGTGCATTCCCACATCATACCCTGCTTGTTCTCCCTGTGCATTCCCACATCATACCCTGCTTGTTCTCCCTGTGTACTCTCACATCATACCCTGCTTGTTCTCCTTGTGTACTCTCACATCATACCCTGCTTGTTCTGTCTGTACATTCTCACATCATACCCTGCTTGTTCTCCCTGTGCACTCTCACATCATACCCTTCTTGTTCTACCTGTGCACTCTCACATCATACCCTGATTGTACTCCCTGTGCACTCTCACATCATACCCTGCTTGTTCTCCCTGTGCACTCTCACATCATACCCTGCTTGTTCTTCCTGTGCATTCCCACATCATACCCTGCTTGTTCTGTCTATACATTCTCACATCATACCCTGCTTCTTCTCCCTGTGCACTCTCACATCATACCCTGCTTGTTCTCCCTGTGCATTCCCACATCATACCATGCTTGTTCTGTCTGTACATTCTCACATCATACCCTGCTTCTTCTCCCTGTGCACTCTCACATCATACCCTGCTTGTTCTGTCTGTACATTCTCACATCATACCTTGCTTGTTCTCCCTGTGCATTCTCACATCATACCCTGTTTGTTCTCCCTGTGTACTCTCACATCATACCCTGCTTGTTCTGTCTGTACATTCTCACATCATACCCTGCTTGTTCTCCCTGTGCACTCTCACATCATACCCTGCTTGTTCTCCCTGTGCACTCTCACATCATACCCTGTTTATTCTCCCTGTGTACTCTCACATCATACCCTGTTTGTACTCCCTGTGCATTCCCACATCATATCCTGCTTTTTCTCCCTGTGCACTTCCACATCATACCCTGCGTGTTCTCCCTGTGCATTCCCACTTAATAACCTGCTTGTTCTCCCTGTGCATTGCCACATCATACCCTGCTTGTTCTCCCTGTGCATTCCCACATCATACCCTGCTTGTTCTCCCTGTGCATTCCCACATCATACCCTGCTTGTTCTCCCTGTGCATTGCCACATCATACCCTGCTTGTTCTCCCTGTGCATTGCCACATCATACCCTGCTTGTTCTCCCTGTGCACTCTCAAATCATACCCTGCTTGTTCTCCCTGTGCACTCTCACATCATACCCTGCTTGTTCTACCTGTGCACTCTCACATCATACCCTGATTGTACTCCCTGTGCACTCTCACATCATACCGTTTGTTCCTCCTGTGCATTCCCACATCATACCCTGCTTGTTCTGTCTATACATTCTCACATCATACCCTGCTTCTTCTTCCTGTGCACTCTCACATCATACCCTGCTTGTTTTCCCTGTGCATTCCCACATCATACCCTGCTTGTTCTCCCTGTGCATTCCCACATCATACCCTGCTTGTTCTCCCTGTGCATTCCCACATCATACCCTGCTTGTTCTCCCTGTGCATTCCCACATCATACCCTGCTTGTTCTCCCTGTGCATTCTCACATCATACCCTGCTTGTTCTCCCTGTGTACTCTCACATCATACCCTGCTTGTTCTCCCTGTGTACTCTCACATCATACCCTGCTTGTACTGTCTGTACATTCTCACATCATACCCTGCTTGTTCTCCCTGTGTACTCTCACATCATACCCTGCTTGTTCTGTCTGTACATTCTCACATCATACCCTGCTTGTTCTCCCTGTGCACTCTCACATCATACCCTGCTTGTTCTCCCTGTGCACTCTCACATCATACCCTGTTTATTCTCCCTGTGTACTCTCACATCATACCCTGTTTGTACTCCCTGTGCATTCCCACATCATATCCTGCTTTTTCTCCCTGTGCACTTCCACATCATACCCTGCGTGTTCTCCCTGTGCATTCCCACATAATAACCTGCTTGTTCTCCCTGTGCATTGCCACATCATACCCTGCTTGTTCTCCCTGTGCATTGCCACATCATACCCTGCTTGTTCTCCCTGTGCATTCCCACATCATACCCTGCTTGTTCTCCCTGTGCATTGCCACATCATACCCTGCTTGTTCTCCCTGTGCATTGCCACATCATACCCTGCTTGTTCTCCCTGTGCACTCTCACATCATACCCTGCTTGTTCTCCCTGTGCACTCTCACATCATACCCTGCTTGTTCTCCCTGTGCACTCTCACATCATACCCTGCTTGTTCTACCTGTGCACTCTCACATCATACCCTGATTGTACTCCCTGTGCACTCTCACATCATACCGTTTGTTCTTCCTGTGCATTCCCACATCATACCCTGCTTGTTCTGTCTATACATTCTCACATCATACCCTGCTTCTTCTTCCTGTGCACTCTCACATCATACCCTGCTTGTTTTCCCTGTGCATTCCCACATCATACCCTGCTTGTTCTCCCTGTGCATTCCCACATCATACCCTGCTTGTTCTCCCTGTGCATTCCCACATCATACCCTGCTTATTCTCCCTGTGCATTCCCACATCATACCCTGCTTGTTCTCCCTGTGCATTCTCACATCATACCCTGCTTGTTCTCCCTGTGTACTCTCACATCATACCCTGCTTGTTCTCCCTGTGTACTCTCACATCATACCCTGCTTGTTCTGTCTGTACATTCTCACATCATACCCTGCTTGTTCTCCCTGTGCACTCTCACATCATACCCTGCTTGTTCTACCTGTGCACTCTCACATCATACCCTGATTGTACTCCCTGTGCACTCTCACATCATACCCTGCTTGTTCTCCCTGTGCACTCTCACATCATACCCTGCTTGTTCTCCCTGTGTACTCTCACATCATACCCTGCTTGTTCTGTCTGTACATTCTCACATCATACCCTGCTTGTTCTCCCTGTGCACTCTCACATCATACCCTTCTTGTTCTACCTGTGCACTCTCACATCATACCCTGATTGTACTCCCTGTGCACTCTCACATCATACCCTGCTTGTTCTCCCTGTGCACTCTCACATCATACCCTGCTTGTTCTTCCTGTGCATTCCCACATCATACCCTGCTTGTTCTGTCTATACATTCTCACATCATACCCTGCTTCTTCTCCCTGTGCACTCTCACATCATACCCTGCTTGTTCTGTCTGTACATTCTCACATCATACCCTGCTTGTTCTCCCTGTGCATTCTCACATCATACCCTGTTTGTTCTCCCTGTGTACTCTCACATCATACCCTGCTTGTTCTGTCTCTGCACTCTCACATTATACCCTGCTTGTTCTCCCTGTGCACTCTCACATCATACCCTGTTTATTCTCCCTGTGTACTCTCACATCATACCCTGCTTGTACTCCCTGTGCATTCCCACATCATACTCTGCTTGTTCTCCCTGTGCATTCTCACATCATACCCTGCTTGTTCTCCCTGTGTACTCTCACACCATACCCTGCTTGTTCTCCCTGTGCATTCCCTCATCATACCCTGCTTGTTCTCCCTGTGCATTCCCAAATCATACCCTGCTTGTTCTCCCTGTGCACTCACACATCATACCCTGCTTGTTCTCCCTGTGCACTCTCAGATGATACCCTGCTTGTTTTCCCTGTGCACTCTCACATGATACCCTGCTTGTTCTCCCTCTGCACTCTCACATCATACCCTGCTAGTTCTCCCTGTGCACTCTCACATCATATCCTGCTTGTTCTCCTTGTGCACTCTCAAATCATACCCTGCTTGTTCTCCCTGTGCACTCTCACATCATACCCTGCTTGTTCTCCCTGTGCAATCTCACATCATACCCTGCTTGTTCTACCTGTGCACTCTCACACCATACCCTGATTGTACTCCCTGTGCACTCTCACATCATACCGTTTGTTTTTCCTGTGCATTCCCACATCATACCCTGCTTGTTCTGTCTATACATTCTCACATCATACCCTGCTTCTTCTTCCTGTGCACTCTCACATCATACCCTGCTTGTTTTCCCTGTGCATTCCCACATTATACCCTGCTTGTTCTCCCTGTGCATTCCCACATCATTTCCTGCTTGTTCTCCCTGTGCATTCCCACATCATACCCTGCTTATTCTCCCTGTGCATTCCCACATCATACCCTGCTTGTTCTACCTGTGCATTCTCACATCATACCCTGCTTGTTCTCCCTGTGTACTCTCACATCATACCCTGCTTGTTCTGTCTGTACATTCTCACATCATACCCTGCTTGTTCTGTCTGTACATTCTCACATCATACCCTGCTTGTTCTACCTGTGCACTCTCACATCATACCCTGATTGTACTCCCTGTGCACTCTCACATCATACCCTGCTTGTTCTCCCTGTGCACTCTCACATCATACCCTGCTTGTTCTTCCTGTGCATTCCCACATCATACCCTGCTTGTTCTGTCTATACATTCTCACATCATACCCTGCTTCTTCTCCCTGTGCACTCTCACATCATACCCTGCTTGTTCTCCCTGTGCATTCCCACATCATACCATGCTTGTTCTGTCTGTACATTCTCACATCATACCCTGCTTGTTCTCCCTGTGCACTCTCACATCATACCCTGCTTGTTCTCCCTGTGCACTCTCACATCATACCCTGTTTATTCTCCCTGTGTACTCTCACATCATACCCTGCTTGTACTCCCTGTGCATTCCCACATCATACTCTGCTTGTTCTCCCTGTGCATTCTCACATCATACCCTGCTTGTTCTCCCTGTGTACTCTCACACCATACCCTGCTTGTTCTCCCTGTGCATTCCCTCATCATACCCTGCTTGTTCTCCCTGTGCATTCCCAAATCATACCCTGCTTGTTCTCCCTGTGCACTCACACATCATACCCTGCTTGTTCTCCCTGTGCACTCTCACATGATACCCTGCTTGTTCTCCCTGTGTACTCTCACATGATACCCTGCTTGTTCTCCCTCTGCACTCTCACATTATACCCTGCTAGTTCTCCCGGTGCACTCTCACATCATACCCTGCTTGTTCTCCCTGTGCATTGCCACATCATACCCTGCTTGTTCTCCCTGTGCATTCCCACATCATACCCTGCTTGTTCTCCCTGTGCATTCTCACATCATACCCTGCTTGTTCTCCCTGTGCATTGCCAGATCATACCCTGCTTGTTCTCCCTGTGCATTCCCACATCATACCCTGCTTGTTCTCCCTGTGTACTCTCACACCATACCCTGCTTGTTCTTCCTGTGCATTCCCACATCATATCCTGCTTTTTCTCCATGTGCGTTCCCACATCATACCCTGCTTGTTCTCCCTGTGTACTCTCACACCATACCCTGCTTGTTCTCCCTGTGCATTCCCACATCATACCCTGCTTGTTCTCCCTGTGCATTCCCACATCATACCCTGCTTGTTCTCCCTGTGCATTCCCACATCATACCCTGCTTGTTCTCCCTGTGCACTCTCACATCATACCCTGCTTGTTCACCCTGTATACTCTCACACCATACCCTGCTTGTTCTCCCTGTGCATTCCCACATCATACCCTGCTTGTTCTCCCTGTGCATTCCCACATCATACCCTGCTTGTTCTCCCTGTGCACTCTCACATCATACCCTGCTTGTTCTGTCTGTACATTCCCACATCATACCCTACTTGTTCTCCCTGTGCATTCCCACATCATACCCTGCTTGTTCTATTTGTGCACTCCCACATCATACCCTGCTCTTTCTGTCTGTACATTCCCACATCATACCCTGCTTGTTCTCCCTGTGCATTCCCACATCATACCGTGCTTGTTCTCCCTGTGCATTCCCACATCATACCCTGCTTGTTCTGTCTTTACATTCCCACATCATACTCTGCTTGTTCTCCCTGTGCACTCTCACATCATACCCTGCTTGTTCTCCCTGTGCACTCTCACATCATACCCTGCTTGTTCTGTCTGTACATTCTCACATCATACCCTGCTTGTTCACCCTGTATACTCTCACACCATACCCTGCTTGTTCTCCCTCTGCATTCTCACATCATACCCTGCTTGTTCTGTCTGTGCATTCCCACATCATACCCTGCTTGTTCTGTCTGTGCACTCCCACATCATACCCTGCTTGTTCTGTCTGTACATTCCCACATCATACCCTGCTTGTTCTCCCTGTGCACTCTCACATCATACCCTGCTTGTTCTCCCTGTGCACTCTCACATCATACACTGCTTGTTCTCCCTGTGCACTCTCACATCATACCCTGCTTGTTCTGTCTGTACATTCTCACATCATACCCTGCTTGTTCACCCTGTATACTCTCACACCATACCCTGCTTGTTCTGTCTTTAAATTCTCACATCATACCCTGATTCTTCTCCCTGAGCATTCCCACATCATACCCTGCTTGTTCTGTCTGTGCACTCTCACATCATACCCTGCTTGTTCTGTCTTTACATTCTCACATCATACCCTGATTCTTCTCCCTGAGCATTCCCACATCAAACCCTGCTTGTTCTCCCAGTGCACTCTTGCATCATACCCTGCTTGTTCTCCCTGTGCATTCCCACATCATACCCTGCTTGTTCTGCCTGAGCATTTCCACATCAAACCCTGCTTGTTCTCCCTGTGCACTCTCACATCATACCCTGCTTGTTCTGTCTGTGTATGCCCACATCATACCCTGCTTGTTCTCCCTGTGCACTCTCACATCATACCCTGCTTGTTCTGTTTGTACATTCTCACATGGAAGTGATACTTTATATGAATTATTTTCTTTTCAAGGAAACATTTTATTTTCAGAGATAGGGGACTGCTATGGCATCCAGTGTCACCCCATCCTATGCCAAAATGTTTATGAACAATTTTGAAGAATTATTTGTCTATGAACACTGTTTGTTCAAAAAATATGGAGCCACATGGTGGCGGTTCATTGATGATGTGTTTGGCATTTGGTACGGCGACATTGGATGCCTATTTGATTTCATTGATGATCTTAATAGATCAGTTAATGGCAGTAAGTTTACTTTGACATGGAATGAACAATCCATTCAGTTTCTAGACACTCATATTTATAAAGGTTAGTGTGGATTAAAGGCTGATATTTATTCGAAGCCTACTGACAAGAATAATACACTATTTTTTAATATCTTTCATCCACCCTCTACCTTTAAGGCCATACCTAAGAACCAATTGTTGCGAGTTGATCGCATTGTGTCTGATTCGGATTTGAAAAAGTTACGCCATGATCACATGTCTAGAAAGTTCATGTTAAGAGGTTACCCTGCTGAACTTCTTTACAAGGAGAAACAAAATGTTATCTTAATGGAGTCCATTTATCAAGCTCCGTAAGGAGCTTGTGGGCCCGTGTTTCTGGCGAGTCTTCAGACTCGCCAGAAACAGCAGTTATGAAGCAGCGGTCACAAAGACTGCTGCTCCATAACCCTGTCCGCCTGCTCTAAGCAGATAGGAATCGCCACAATTCAACCAGATCGAGTACGATTGGGTTGATTGACAGAGTCTGCAGGGGGCGGCGTTACACCAGCAGCTCTTGTGAGCTGCTGGTGCAATGCTGAATATGGAGGGCGTATTGCTCTCCGCATTCAGCGAGGTCTTGCGGACCTGATCCACACTGTCGGATCAGGTCCGCAAGACCTATGATAAATAGGCCTCATTGTCTAATAAATCTTTGTCCAACCCAGTAAAGAAAATCACTAAGACAAACGAGTTGGTTTTTGTGTCCCAATATAATACTAGAAGTAGCCAAGTAAACAGGATCATACGTAAATACTGGCATATTTTACAGAAATGCACTTATAGAACCCCCAAAGCCAGCTTACAAAAGAAGTCCAAACATCAAAGACCGGTTAGTTAAGGCTGACGTAGGTAGTAGAAAAAGTATTCAGAAAACTATTAAAGGACCAGTCAACACTATACTGGACAATAATAAAAATATCTGTCTGTACATTCCCACATCATACCCTGCTTGTTCTCCCTGTGCACTCTCACATCATACCCTGCTTGTTCTCCCTGTGCATTCCCACATCATACCATGCTTGTTCTGTCTGTACATTCTCACATCATACCCTGCTTGTTCTGTCTGTACATTCTCACATCATACCCTGCTTGTTCTCCCTGTGCACTCTCACATCATACCCTGTTTATTCTCCCTGTGTACTCTCACATCATACCCTGCTTGTACTCCCTGTGCATTCCCACATCATACTCTGCTTGTTCTCCCTGTGCATTCTCACATCATACCCTGCTTGTTCTCCCTGTGTACTCTCACACCATACCCTGCTTGTTCTCCCTTTGCATTCCCTCATCATACCCTGCTTGTTCTCGTTGTGCATTCCCAAATCATACCCTGCTTTTTCTCCCTGTGCACTCACACATCATTCCCTGCTTGTTCTGTCTGTGCATTCCCACATCATACCCTGCTTGTTCTCCCTGTGCACTCTCACCTCATACCCTGCTTGTTCTGTCTGTACATTCCCACATCATACCCTGCTTGTTCTCCCTGTGCATTCCCACATCATACCCTGCTTGTTCTCCCTGTGCACTCTCACATCATACCCTGCTTGTTCTCCCTGTGCACTCTCACATCATACCCTGCTTGTTCTCCCTGTGCACTCTCACATCATACCCTGCTTGTTCTGTCTGTACATTCTCACATCATACCCTGCTTGTTCACCCTGTATACTCTCACACCATACCCTGCTTGTTCTCCCTCTGCATTCTCACATCATACCCTGCTTGTTCTTTATGTGCATTCCCACATCATACCCTGCTTGTTCTGTCTGTGCAGTCTCACATCATACCCTGCTTGTTCTGTCTTTACATTCTCACATCATACCCTGATTCTTCTCCCTGAGCATTCCCTCATCAAACCCTGCTTGTTCTCCCTGTGCACTTATGCATCATACCCTGCTTGTTCTCCCTGTGCATTCCCACATCATACCCTGCTTGTTCTGCCTGAGCATTCCCACATCAAACCCTGCTTGTTCTCCCTGTGCACTCTCACATCATACCCTGCTTGTTCTGTCTGTGTATGCCCACATCATACCCTGCTTGTTCTGTCTGTGCACTCTCACATCATACCCTGCTTGTTCTGTCTGTACATTCTCACATGGAAGTGATACTTTATATGAATTATTTTCTTTTCAAGGAAACATTTTATTTTCAGAGATAGGGGACTGCTATGGCATCCAGTGTCACCCCATCCTATGCCAAAATGTTTATGAACAATTTTGAAGAATTATTTGTCTATGAACACTGTTTGTTCAAAAAATATGGAGCCACATGGTGGCGGTTCATTGATGATGTGTTTGGCATTTGGTACGGCGACATTGGATGCCTATTTGATTTCATTGATGATCTTAATAGATCAGTTAATGGCAGTAAGTTTACTTTGACATGGAATGAACAATCCATTCAGTTTCTAGACACTCATATTTATAAAGGTTAGTGTGGATTAAAGGCTGATATTTATTCGAAGCCTACTGACAAGAATAATACACTATTTTTTAATAGCTTTCATCCACCCTCTACCTTTAAGGCCATACCTAAGAGCCAATTGTTGCGAGTTGATCGCATTGTGTCTGATTCGGATTTGAAAAAGTTACGCCATGATCACATGTCTAGAAAGTTCATGTTAAGAGGTTACCCTGCTGAACTTCTTTACAAGGAGAAACAAAATGTTATATTAATGGAGTCCATTTATCAAGCTCTGTAAGGAGCTTGTGGGCCCGTGTTATGGAGACTGCTGCTCCATAACCCTGTCCGTCTGCTCTGAGCAGGCAGACAGGAATCGCCACAATTCAACCAGATCGAGTACGATTGGGTTGATTGACAGAGTCTGCAGGGGGCGGCGGTACACCAGCAGCTCTTGTGAGCTGCTGGTGCAATGCTGATTACGGAGGGCGTATTGCTCTCCGCATTCAGCGAGGTCTTGCGGACCTGATCCGCACTGTCGGATCAGGTCCGCAAGACCTATGATAAATAGGCCTCATTGTCTAATAAATCTTTGTCCAACCCAGTAAAGAAAATCACTAAGACAAACGAGTTGGTTTTTGTGTCCCAATATAATGCTAGAAGTAGCCAAGTAAACAGGATCATACGTAAATACTGGCATATTTTACAGAAATGCCATCCAGATATCAATGCACTTATAGAACCCCCAAAGCCAGCTTACAAAAGAAGTCCGAACATCAAAGACCGGTTAGTTAAGGCTGACGTAGGTAGTAGAAAAAGTATTCAGAAAACTATTAAAGGACCAGTCAACACTATACAGGACAATAATAAAAATATTCTTTGTGCTATATTAAATATTTCTAACAGTACCTTAGAATTTATATTTCACTTTTTACCCTAAAATGAGTGATTTACATTTTTGGCCGCTTTCCCTGTCCTCTTTATCACGTGTGTGTCAGTTTCGAATGAAAAATGCATATAGTATATGCATTTTTCATTCACAGCGCAGCCGCAACCGGAAGTGGTGACGTCACCGGCACATCGGCATTGCGCTTTTTTTGGTGGAGCAGTGCACATAAAAGGATGTGCACTGTCCACAGAAGCGCACCTGCGTGTCAAAAAGACACAGAGCCTGCCTGACTTCCAGCCTGCCTGCTTCCTTGTCAATGACATGTAGCAGGTATGCTGGCTTGTATTTGGGGGCAGCTTGGGGGTATTTTCGGGACTTTACAGAAACATCTAATCAGACTGTTTACATTTGTTGCTTCTGCTGCGATCAATACTATTACAAGTATTGATCGCAGCAGACGCAACTAATGTAAACAGTGACAGTCTGATTAGATGTTGCTGTAAAGTCTAGAGGTGAGTGAGAGAGTTCTCCTGTCAGTGCGCCCTGTGTGTGAGGCTCATACATGCCCTTGCATATATTCATCCTTCCTCGGATTTATTTAAAAAAATCATCTAATTGTGCAGGAGGTTACCACCACTGCTAGGAGTGTAATGATGCCGCACTGCAGCCAGCCCTGTTTGTTTCCAAAGTAGCCAGTTTCATACCGCACTGTGCACAAATAGAGTTCCTATTCCAATGCCTTATTTGTGCACAGTGCGGTATGAAACTGACTACTTTGGAAACAAACAGGACGGGCTGCAGTGCGGCATCATTACACTCCTAGCAGTGGTGGTAACCTCCTGCACAATTAGATGATTTTTTTAATAAAGCCACAGACTGACAGGGACCGGAGAGGAGTGAATGGGAACTCGTCTGTATATTTTATCTAACGCAACTGAATACTTTCAATAAGTAAATGATCTCTGGCAATAGAAGGGTTTAAGAGGGAATACAATTATTGAAAAGCTTGTGCTCACACACTGATGTCCCTGCTAATATTTCATGCTTGGAACTAACATAAAACAGTGCTGCACAAGTTATTTAAGACTCCGATTTGAGAACATAATAGTAATTGGCTACATTTGTTGCAATTGTGCTCTGGGCAGACAGCCAAAGAAAGCTGCCGAAAATCTTAGCAATGTATTTTCACTTTTTTATTTCCCTCCAATTTTTCCTGTATTCCCCCCACCACAGCTGCCCCACCACATCTGCCAATGCATTCCAGTATTTCTAGGGCAGTGGAAAAAACACAGGAAAAATGAGAGGAAAATATGGAAATCAAGTAATGAAAATATACTGCAATTTTTTTATTTTTTTTTATACTTAATGGCAATTGTGTTGTAAAAATCAAACTTTGCAATGGCCTTTCATTATTTGACATCCCTATTTAACTCCAAATTTCCCTGTGTTTTTTCCACTGCCCTAGAAATAGTATAATTCTACATTCCACACAGTGATTGCTGGAAAATATATATATTGTGTGTATGTGTGTATATATATATATATATATATATATATATATATTGTTGAAGAAAAAATTAACATCAGGCAGCTGTTCCAAATTAATAAGGTTATAATTGTACAATTAAACATGATTACAACAAAAATGACAACCGGTCATTTCACATAGTAATACAAGTGTGTGTGGCGTGCAGCATTAGATTGCAGCAATGTCTCTCTTTTATAGGGCATGTGTTGTTTCTTCACAATAAGCACCTCGTGGTCTTCTTCTTATCTTGTCCATACAAACTTTGGGTGTTACTGTAGCTGAAAATACTTACTTTGCATATACAGCAGTTTCTGTACTAGCTGAATTGACAAAAAGAAATGTAACTGTTTAAAATATCACTTGTCAGTCCCTCATAACACATAAGTAAAATATATATACAGAATTAAAAATATTTTCCCTTAACATTTCTCACCCTTTTGATAATTTTATTATCACATGAATTACCTTGCGTTTATTATCACACCATTATTACTTTGTGTCTCTTACTTGACTAACAACCTTCCTATCTGGAAATGACCCCTTAGACAGACTGTATATCACTGAGTATACAGATAAGCTGCATATACAGTGGGATGCTGAGCCTCCATTCCAGATCTGCCTACATAGTTATCATTTCCTCTAAGCATTCACACATCTTTATTGGTAACACGCAAACACAAAATATGCAATCTCTATCTAAACAGATAACAACAGCAGCCAGAACTGCATCCCTTCACAGGCCTAGGTCCAAATCCTGTAGTAGGCCCAAAGCTGATGAGGTGCAATTGTGGGACCCCCTCGCAGAGATGAGATCTTCCACCTGTCTCCTAAAATGACTGGAGGGTCTGCAGGGAAGGCAGGTAGCTGAACTAGGTTATCAGTCGGTCATCTCTGTAGCTGTTGTATCATCACCCTAAACAATCAGTATCTTCATCTTTTTCTGCAATGAGAAACACAAATCATTAACAATTTCCAAACAATTAGTCATATTTTAATTACTCCTATCACTACAACTATGGGTTTTAAAAGATTTGTAAGCATATTTTTAAACCAGGTTCCAATCGATCCCATCCTTCCTTAGCTATATCTCTAGATCTTTGTTGTAACTCTTTTACTTTATTCATGTGTAAAACTTGTAGTCTCATTAATAATCCCATCCATAATACTAGCATATTTGTTAATTCTATTTGCTAGTTCAATTCCCCAACCTGTCCAAGCAGGAAACTACATCCAGACTTTATCTGCAGATGAGAATAATTCTTACTTATACCTTGTTTAAGGACCATTGGAATAATCTTACCATCTTTCCCAGCCATAGTTGAAACCATCTCATATTGTTATATAACTGAGTTTGACAGGTCCATTCATCATTGTCTGTCTGTTCAAGACAGGCACACCTAGTGGTACACAAAGCTTTTAATATTGAACAAAAACACAAACTATTACAATCAGCAGTTCCTGTATCACATGGTACTTCATTAGGTTCCATATTAAATGTTAAAGTAGCATTTCTACAATCTGTTTCCCCCACATATACCTTGGGCAAACTAAATATGCAACCTTTCATGTTTGCTATGTAATTAACATACATTGGCCCAAGACACATTGTAGCTATAGAAACTATACCAGCAAGTTTTAAGTATGTACCTTGATCTAAGATAGCATTATGCATTCATTGATATTGGTACACCTATTAAAGGGATTCCTTTATGATTGGCAGGAACATGAGAGCATATCCAACAGTCTGTGGCATTCAGTTGCTTGGCGGTTTGTTGGTGTAAAAGCCAGATAGAATTTGTCCGTTTGTCACCCTTCACTGGTATATAGAGGTATAAAACACAAAGAAAAGGACACAAAAAAACAGGACAGTATATGCATCTTGGCAGTTAGTTAACCCACTTTGTCCCCAGTGGTCTCACCCTTTTGACACAGGTTTTTATCACCGGCCTGGAAGTTCACTTTCTTACAGTGAGAGGCGTGTATCCAGTTTGGTTTCCCTTCCACTTTGACTGAGGTGGGTGTTGTCAGTAATACCTGATATGGGCTGTCAAACCGGGGCTCTAAGTGTCTCCTCACGTATCTTCTTATCACCACCCAGTCTCCAGGGTGCAGGTAGTGAGTTCCAGTTATTTGTTCTGGATCTGGTAATGAAGAGAAAACTTTTCCATACAAATTAGTCAGTTGCTCATGCAGCTGAACAACATAATCAGTTAGAGAAGCATACTGCCCATGTAATTCTTGTGGAAAGAAAAGACCTATTAGTGATCTACCAAACAAAATTTCAAATGGTGAAAGGCCATGCTTTGCCTTTGGGGTGTGTCTTACTGCAAAGAGGGCTAAAGGTAAAGCTTGTACCCAAGTAAGTTTTGTCTGCTCACAGATCTTAGCTATTTTATTTTTTAAAACACCATTGGCTCTCTCTACTTTCCCAGACGATTAATCTGCAACCCTTTCATCATTTCTGCAAACACTTGCCCAGTAAAATGAGTCCCTTGATCAGATTCTACTGTTTCAGGTAAACCATATCTGCACACAATTTCAGTTATCAGCTTTTTTTTCTGTTACACCTGCTGTTGCCTTGGCAACCGGCCAGGCCTCCACCCAACAGGGAAACATGTCTACACATACCAAAACATACTCATACACACCACATTTGGGCAGCTGAATATAGTCTATTTGCAGTCTTTGGAATGGGTAGTCAGGTTTTACAAGGTGTTTCATCTCCACCTTTGTCAATTTACCTGAATTGTATTTAGCACACATCATGCATTTCTTGCACCATTCAGTTACAAATTGTGAGAAACCTGGTGCAAACCAAAATTTATTAACACTTGCAATCATTCTTGCAATCATTCCCCCTTTGGAAACATGGGAAGGGAGATGAGTTAAACTGGCTAAAACAGGATACAGCACTGTAGGTGCACATAATCTACCATCCCCATGTTTCCAAACCTCATTTTCCAGTTTGCAACCAGCATTTTTCCACTTGCTCTGAATTAGGGAACCTGTTTGGTTTTGGAGGGTTTTTAAGACCTCCATTGTCAAATTCTCCACAGTTTCAGAGGACTGTAGGAGTATTATGAGAGCTGCCTTCTTGGCTGCTTCATCTACCCTATTATTACCCATAGTGATAGGATCTATTGCTCGCTGATGTGCCTTTAATTTCATAACAGCTATAGATCTTTTGAAAACGCTGCGGTCTGTTCCAGTGTCCACCAAACACTCCACAAAATGGTATGGTATGTCAGAGAGGGTCAGGCGAACGAAGGCATCACCCCCTCTGCTCTCAGACATGATTGGTAGCACTGGAAGCACAGTCCATCAATTGTTCTCCCACAGTTATAACATTTACCTTTTCTGGGTTCCCCCTCATTTACCCTTAAACTGTTTCTATTGGGGTTTCCCAGGGGCACATACTGGCATTACCCTTAGTGCTTTCTTTTTCTATACTTCTATGTTCCTTTATATTGCGCTCGCTAAGCTCATTAGTGCTGGAACTGATTTATCTCGCCAATCAGAATGGGCGGAAACCAATTGAGAAACCAATTTATTATGGATTTCTTTATTCAGTCCTGACACCAATGTGGCAGTGAGCATTTTTCCCATACCTTAGTCATCAAGGTTACCTCTCCTTGGGGCATATACATCTTGCCATGAGGTGGTATTGGGCACATAAGATACTACAGTCAAAACTCGGGGCACAAATTATTTTCCACAGCAATACTAAAACCCAACAGTTTCCTTTTATTACTTAGAACATGCAGTTGTAAACAATTTTCCATTTCATGTCTATTAGCAAAATATCATTATTCACTTGACATTCTTTATTAAAGGATCAGCAAGGCACCACTGGTAGTCAGCTGAACACATCAGGTAAACCAAAGAAAAGGTCCATCTATGAGCAGCCTTCAATCAACAGCTAGCTCCCAGTAATGCATTCCTCCTCCCAAACCTACCTAGAAAAACATACATATATATATATATATATATATATATACACAGTATATATACACAGTATACACATACATACATACATACATATACACACTGTGACATAAATATTTACACTCTCACACGCATGTATTTACTATCCAATACACTTACAAAGATACTCACTGACGAACTGGCACACAGATTCTACACACTCTACGAAAAAAAATGCACACAAACCCCAGGACTAGGGCACATAGTCCACAAGGGCTTGGCATGCAGTCACAAATGGCAATAGACATCCAATTGCCAGTGCCCACATACAATCAGACCCACAACCAAATATCTAACCTTATAAATGCAAGGGCTACCATTAGTAACCAAAAAACTTTCAAGGGGGTAAGTACTAGTGGTCTTATCAGTAGTGAAAATACGTGAGAGTAGTAAAAGTGAAATTACCAATAAAGTAAGTAGCAAATCAGACCTCTTAAAGATTCACTACTAGAATCTTGTGTATATTGTAATTTATATTAATTCTATTGCAAAGATATCACTAGGACCATAATGTACAAAGGGACAATGTATGGCTATTGCAGTGTCACTTGTGCAAGTTACAGTAGTGCTAGCCTTTTAAAACTCCAGTTAACCCATATAAATACCAAGCAGAAATGTAAAAGCCCTAAATGCCCTCAAGCATAGCATACACTCTTATGTCATTTAATGGAAGACTTGCATATGTGTGTGTGTGCAAAACATACATAATCTTACATTTAATTCAGTTGAACAAAAAGTTTCTAGCAGCACATAAAAGTCTAGGACAAAAAAGGATTAAAAAAACAACAAAAATTGTTCTGCTCTGTGCTGGAGGAAGAGAGGGGGGTTGGAAGCCCCCACCCAGTACAGTAGCTGCAGCACACATACTTTGTCTTCTACAGAAAAAATACATTGGGCTGTTTCTGATAGGATTCTACAGTTATTTTTATAGAGATTTTGCTAGTGGAATAATTCAAAGGTTCCCCCTTTGGAAACCCAACATCCATTCCCTTAGTCAACTTGCACCATTCAGGCAGATGCCAGCTGACCCACATACTATATTCTTTATACATTTCCTCCTGTGGGCTATTGAGGAAATTTTGGACGTCCATTGCTTAAGGATGACCTCATGTCACCCTTTCTAAGAATCGTTTCTCATAACCCAGTTATGATGGAGGGGACTCTTACCCTTCTCTCTCGACTCTTAGCAATACTGTGGCTGTCAGGGAAAGTCCCACACTATAAATCCCACACTATAAATTCCATACTAAAAATCCCTGCTTCTGATCCCTCCAAATTTTCCAACAAACCCAAATAATAAACAGTAGGGAGACAAATCCTAAAAGTACTTGGCCTCTTATATCATCAAAATCAAACCATGCGAGGGGACTTACATCAACAGTTTTATACATCATTAGAGACAAGTCTACTACAGCTCAGGGATGCACCCTTCAGTATAGGAGCGTGCAAACTCAAACCAGTGTGTCCAAGGTTTTCAGGAACAAAGCCAAGAGGTGATCAAAAGATCAGAATTCGCCCTTGTTCTCTGGGAATAGCACTATGCGCCTGTGGTCTCCTGTCCTCATAGTTCCAGTCCTGGCTCCGTCCATAATCGCTTTCAAACTCCCGGGTTTCGGCACCAAATTGTTGAAGAAAAAATTAACATCAGGCAGCTGTTCCAAATTAATAAGGTTATAATTGTACAATTAAACATGATTACAACAAAAATGACAACCGGTCATTTCACATAGTAATACAAGTGTGTGTGGCGTGCAGCATTAGATTGCAGCAATGTCTCTCTTTTATAGGGCATGTGTTGTTTCTTCACAATAAGCACCTCGTGGTCTTCTTCTTATCTTGTCCATACAAACTTTGGGTGTTACTGTAGCTGAAAATACTTACTTTGCATATACAGCAGTTTCTGTACTAGCTGAATTGACAAAAAGAAATGTAACTGTTTAAAAATATCACTTGTCAGTCCCTCATAACACATAAGTAATATATATATATATACTGTGTGTGTATGTGTATATATATATATATATATATATATATATATATACTGTGTGTGTATATATATATATATATATATATATATACTGTGTGTGTATATGTATGTGTGTATATATACTGTGTGTGTATGTGTGTGTGTGTGTGTGTGTGTGTGTGTGTGTGTGTGTGTGTATGTATGTATGTATGTATGTATGTATATATATATATATATATATATATATATACAGGGAGTGCAGAATTATTAGGCAAGTTGTATTTTTGAGGATTAATTTTATTATTGAACAACAACCATGTTCTCAATGAACCCAAAAAACTCATTAATATCAAAGCTGAATAGTTTTGGAAGTAGTTTTTAGTTTGTTTTTAGTTATAGCTATTTTAGGGGGATATCTGTGTGTGCAGGTGACTATTACTGTGCATAATTATTAGGCAACTTAACAAAAAACAAATATATACCCATTTAAATTATTTATTTTTACCAGTGAAACCAATATAACATCTCAACATTCACAAATATACATTTCTGACATTCAAAAACAAAACAAAAACAAATCAGTGACCAATATAGCCACCTTTCTTTGCAAGGACACTCAAAAGCCTGCCATCCATGGATTCTGTCAGTGTTTTGATCTGTTCACCATCAACATTGCGTGCAGCAGCAACCACAGCCTCCCAGACACTGTTCAGAGAGGTGTACTGTTTTCCCTCCTTGTAAATCTCACATTTGATGATG